>NW_007377939.1:175113-195553 GCF_000475195.1 Diaphorina citri | reverse complement strand
ATTATAAACAAACTGATAATTAATTAAATAAATAAATCACTTTAAAAAAATCCTCCTCAATTGTACTCGAAGCACAGACCCGAAAAAAACTTCGACCCTCTTGGGAATCGAACTCGGAACCTCCGGCGTACAAGCCTAGTGTAATATCCACTTGGCCAAGGAGTCCTGCTCCAATTTAAATGCCTAAGAACTTCTTTAATCGCAATTATTTTGATAAATATTTTTCAATATTTTTTTTTTTTTTTTTTTTTTTTTTTTTTATTCAATTTTCTTTTTCTTTTGTTAATTTATCAGTTTGTTTTTTTTTTTCTTGTACCTCCAACCCCCTCATTAGACCCCTTCAGTTCGGGGGCCCCGAGTTAGCTCTCTGGCCTAGGCACCTCTTGGTATCCTCTTAATGGGATATTATATGGACTCACAGCTTTTCTCTGGAATAAACCTGAGTATGCGGACTCTTTAGAGGTGCTGCAGGTTAATTTTAGAGAAACTGGGGAGGTTGAAATATACCAGTGAGGGTACTTCTAGGTTACATCAAGGCCTTGGGATAGCAGACCTATCAAACCCCTCATTAGACCCCTTCAGTTCGGGGGCCCTGAGCTAGCTCTCTGGCCTAGATGGGACCTCTTGGTATCCTCTTAATGGGATAGTATATGGACTCACAGCTTTTCTCTAGAATAAACCTGAGTGTGCGGACTCTTTAGAGGTGCTGTAGGTGAATTTTAGAGAAACTGAGGAGGTTGAAATATACCAGTGAGGGTACTTCTAGGTTCCATCAAGGCCGGGGGATAGCAGCTCGATTCCCGGCCCCGCCGGGAATCGAACCCGGACCTCCTGCGTGCAAGCCTAGTGTGATGCCCACTCGGCCAAGGAAGTTGCTTATATGTAATATAGAGCGATCAGTGTGTGAAACGTGCATGGATCTTGATTTTATAATATAAGATGTATTAGAATAAAATGGAATGTAGTAGATTTAATAAAATAGGAAAGACGAAAAGGGACGAAAATAGAAGATAAAGGAAGAGAAGGGAAGAAAAGGAGGAAAGAAGCTTAAGAAGAGGGGAAATAAAAATACGAAAATCTTTCTCAATTTCAGGCAAGGGCGAAATCAAAACCGAAACGTCCACGCCTGGCCAGATGAACTTCCCCGAGACCACCCGGGCGGGAATCGAACCCGCGGCCTAGCGCTTATAAGGCAGACGCACAACCAACTAAGCTAACTAGGCTGGCAACACACGCTTGTCTGTTGACTGCCTACTTTCGTATACAAATCCCACTCCGAGGCTTAGGTGTAGGGGCAAACAGCCTCAATAGATGAGTTATCCTTATAATGTACTTCAAATCTCGAAGGGGTTTCTCGAACTTGACCGAAAAGTGTCGGACTCACCCAAATGGTCTCGAACTTACCAGAAGTCCCCCGAACTTACAAGAATGAGTGACCTGTCGTCTTCGTTCGAGATCGGCTTTATTCGCCACCAGAGAATCACAGCCTTTTCGCCAATGTACTTAGAGTCCCATTATAATGTACTTCAAATCTCAAAGGGGTTTCTCGAACTAGACCGAAAAGTGTCGGACTCACCCGAACGGTCTCGAACTTACCAGAAGTCCTCCGAACTTACCCGAATGAGTGACCTGTCGTCTTCGTTCGAGATCGGCTTTATTCGCCACCAGAGAATCACAGCCTTTTCGCCAATGTACTTAGAGTCCCAGAGAGTTTTCTCAAACTCGACCGAAAACTGTCGGACTCACCCGAATTTCCCTAAACGGACTCGAACTTACCCGAATGAGTTACTTGTCGTCTTCGTTCGAGATCGGCTTTGTTGGCCACCAGAATCACAGCCTTTTTACCAATGTACTTAGAGTCCCAGAGGGTTTTCTCGAACTCGATCGAAAATTGTCGAACTCACCCGAATTTAACTTAACTGAATTTCCCCGATGTTAAAAGAATTTCCCCGAACTTACCCGAATGAGTAACCTGTCGTCTTCGTTCGAGATCGGCTTTATTCGCCACCAGAGAATCACAGCCTTTTCGCCAATGTACTTAGAGTCCCAGAGGGTTTTCTCGAACTCGATCGAAAATTGTCGAACTCACCCGAAATTAACTTAACTGAATTTCCCCGATGTTAAAAGAATTTCCCCGAACTTACCCGAATGAGTAACCTGTCGTCTTCGTTCGAGATCGGCTTTATTCGCCACCAGAATCACAGCCTTTTCCCCGATGTACTTTGAATCCCAAAGGGTCTTCAGCATGTCTTCCGCTTTCTTGAAGGTCTTCCTCTCGATGACCGAATAAACGATGACGAACACATCCGGATGGTAGGTCTGCACAAAGTTCACTACCTGTCAGGAAAAAAAATCACAAAAAAAAAGCGAAAATTACTAAAAATAAAGAGGAAAATGATTAAAAAGATAAGAAAGTACTCGTAAGTAAAGGATTGTATGAACATAATATTCCAGTTTAAGGCCAGATCAATATCAGGTACGCCTGACAGGTACGACTGGAAAGGTCCGTCTGTCAAGTCTACCTGATTCCTAATGAGACCTGACAGGCGGACCTTTTCAGCCGTACCTGTCTACCTGATACTGAGTGGCTGACCTTAGGACCCTTAGGTGTAGGGGCAAACAGCCCTAAAGGACGGGTCAAGCCGTTAATCTTCTACGAATCTACGGTCCTAAAAGACAACCTTTATTTCCTCCCGGTTTTCCAGATGGCTCATCGAACGCGGATGGACATCGACGCTGGACGAAGTTCTCCACCTGGGAACAAGAATTCACTGAGGTTAAGCAACGTTGAGCGTGGTTGGTATCCGAATAGAATATACTTTGTTTATTCTGCCGGAATGACACTCAAAATCGTGAAGCGTTCCACATTTTTAAATGTCACAAAATATCTAACCAGGTCGCAGTGACAAAGGGCGTTTATTAAAGCCGATGGCCCTACTTGTACTAATACCAAATATCTGCTAGAATGAGAATGAGATTGAAAAGTCTCTCTACCCCAGCAGTCTAAACAAGGTCTCATGTATTTTATGGGTTTAAAAACATAAAATCAATCATAAATGTTGCTTTGGATTGTTTGGTTGTTCCTTTTGGCTCGAGCAAAATCGCCCCTGGCATCTAACATCGAGGAACTTGGAAATCTAGTTTGAACAGAAAACAAAAGGCCCGGTTATCAATTCTGTGATCAGTACCGTCAGGCAAGGACCTATGGGAAGATGAGAGTTGCTAGGATGAGGGATGAGTGCTTTATTCAGAATGTCAGCTGCTTTATTAGTTTTACTAAATTTGTAAAGCAGCTGGTCCGCGAAGCCATCTTGATTTTCAAAAGTGGTCCTCGGACCAGGCCTTATTGGGAACCCCTGATTTAGTACTACAAAAGGCCCTGAAAAAACCCCTCTAGCCTTTCAATTTTCTCTGAGGTCCCCTGGACCCTGTTTCAGTGAGGAGCCTTTTCAGCTTTGTGTCGGTTTGTTTACATTTTTACAAAGTAGTGCTGTTACAATTCAGTACATTTGTACTTTTAGGTACATTTGAGTACTTTTGGTACATTTCAGTACATTTGTACTTTTATAGCTACGATTGCTTGGAATCAAATACGAGAGAGCACTTAAGATCAAAAGAAGCCATCGTATTTTCAGACACAACATACCTTAGGTACCTACGTACTAAAGTGCTAGCCTAGTTAGTTTGGTTGTTAGCACGTCTGCCTGGCAAGCACTAGGTCGCGGGTTCGAATCCCGTCCGGGGTGGATTTTATCCTGATGGCATAATGTTCGTTCTCGGAATGGCTGGCTTTTTCCTATCCTGTCTTGCTTCTCTCTTCGATTTCGGGACGATAAGACCTTAGCAGTTACAGTTCCCTCTGTCAACCCTCTTTTGGTTGGTAGCACGTCTGCCTGGTAAGCACTAGGTCGCGGGTTCGAATCCCGTCCGGGGTGGATTTTATCCTGATGACATAATGTTCGTTCTCGGAACGGCTGGCTTTTTCCTATCCTGTCTTGCTTCTCTCTTCGATTTCGGGACGATAAGACCTTAGCAGTTACAGTTCCCTCTGTCAACCCTCTTAAAAAAAAAAAAAGATGTTAATCTCGGAATTCATTTAATTATTTGTTCTTTTTGTCTAGTACTTATACGTAACTCCAGACTGCAAGTAAGAAAAGACCAGTAGATAAATAAAACACTAGTATTATAAATAAAAATAATTATATATTTTGTTTATTTTGTTTGATATTTTTCAATTTCATTAGAATAGGTGCCATTAGAAGACAAAAGGTATTTAAGCAGAAGGGGGAAATCGAATTAAAGGCCCCTCCCCAGTTGTCGTTCGTAAAAAAATCGTGCCGCTTGAAATGGGTACACTCTTATTCAATTTACATTAACTACAAGCTAGAAGGACATTGACCGTCGTATGTATGAAATCTAAAGATAAACTTAAGTTTAACTTGAAATGAAAATCTTGCCAAATTTCATGAAATCTAGCCAGTTATCTTAAGAAATGACATGAAATTGGCAACATTGTTCGTCTCTTGCTCCGTAACATTATCTTATTCAATTTACATTACCTACAAGCTAGAAGGACATTTAGTGTCGTTCGGTAAAAAAATCGTGTAGTGTGTATTTTTTTTTTAGCAAATCAAAGGCCAGTGTGTATTTACTATTTAAATTACATTTCCTAAAAGGACATTCGGGGGAAAAAATCTGATGAAACTCACAAGTGGGAACGGGCCTAAAAGATTTTTGGAGTTTTTTTTTAAGAGGTTTGACAGAGGGAACTGTAACTGCTGTGGTCTTATCGTCCCGAAATCGAAGAGAGAAGGAAGACAGGATAGGAGAAAGCCAGCCGTTCCGAGAACGAACATTATAGTCTTATCGTCCCGAAATCGAAGAGAGAAGGAAGACAGGATAGGAGGAAAGCCAGCCGTTCCGAGAACGAACATTATCGTCCGCCCCGGGCGGGAATCGAACCCGCGGCCTAGCGCTTACAAGGCAGACGCGCTACCAACCAAGCTAACTAGGCTGGCTATTTAAGATTTAATTAAATTCAAAATTCCATATGGGGTAGTTTACAATATCTTATGGCCGGGGCCACGATAAGAGGTTAAACTCGGTTTAACTCTTGCATCAAGCAATCTGATTGGCTCACAAGATTCAAATCAACCAATCAGATCAACCACTCGCGGCCCTGGCCTTCCCAGGGAAAGGATTTCCAAACAAACCTTTTGGTAATGCCAAGTACAAACACAGAATGGTAGAAGAAAGTGACAGATCCCTTTAACATCTAAAATTCACACGTTTAATGATAAAAATATTTATGGTGGGTTTCACCAATGACTTAATGAGAGATTTTACTAATGGGAGATTTTTTAATGATCCAAAAAGGAGTTTTGAATGATGAACAAAGGAGTTTTTAATCATTCGAAGAGGAGTTTTAAAAAGCTCTTCCTTTTTGGATCACTAAAAACTCCTTTAGATCATGAAAAACCCCTTTTTGAATTATTGAAAATTCTCCCATTAGTGATCTCTCACTAAGTCATTGGTGAAATCCACCATTAAGGTAAATAATACTATCAATTTAACTAAACTAAAATAATATTCGTTACGTACTGTGTAAAATAATAATAGTGGACCCAGGATGAGAAAATACTAATAAATTTCAGACAAAATATTGGAAAATATTATGTATGTAGATTATAAACAAACTGATGAATAAATAAATCACTTAAAAAAAATCCTCCTCAATTGTACTCGAAGCACAGACCCAAAAAAAACTTCGACCCTCCTGGGAATCGAACTGGGAACCTCCGGCGTACAAGCCTAGTGTGATATCCACTTGGCCAAGGAGTCCTGCTCCAATTTAAATGCCTAAGAACTTCTTTTTTTTTCAGAGGTTTGACAGAGGGAACTTTAACTGCTATGGTCTTATCGTCCCGAAATCGAAGAGAGAAGGAAGACAGGATAGGAAAAAGCCAGCAATTTTCTAATCTCGTTCGTCACACCACGGACAAAACTTGCAGAAAAACTTGACGGGCGAAATAATAGTTCCCTCGTTTTAAAACTTGTTCTATGTTTCGTGAGCAACTTTTCCAAGTTGGTTATCTTTCAGACGAGATAAGGTGCATTTTCCTCTCCGATTGTGGTAAAACACAGAACCTAAATGCCTAAGAACTTCTTTAATCGCAATTATTTTGATAAATATTTTTCAATATTTCATCTGAAATTTATTTAATACTTATACGATTATTCAAATCAATTTACAATATTTACTAAAATGTATGGTAGGTTGTTAGGTAGGTAAGTAAAAAAATGGTTCTGTACATATTTCATTAAATCACGTTCAAAACATGATTAACCTCACTCAGCTCAGAGTGAGTACTATCATGTAACGTGATGGTAGTTTGTTTCTACCTTAACTCTTCTTTTAAAGCTCTCCACCGAAAAGTTTTAGGGCGGATTTCACCAACTTTTGTTGCTGTCACATTGATCTGGACACACTATAGGTCCCTTAAATTTGACCTCTTTTGGGCGTAATGGCGCGGACAACTTTGGCTGCCACAGGCAGCTTATAGGTACCTATATTTTTTTACGGTTATCTGAAAGAGGGTCTCTGGGTAAAAGTTGACCTCCTTTGCCTCTTTTTCTACAGTTCCCTCTATCAAACGCAAACCTCTTCAAACTTTATCCTAAAGGTAAGGTTCATTCTCGGAACGGCTGACTTTCTCCAGTTCTCCTGTCATGTTCTCTTGTCCTCCAGTTCTCCTGTTCCTTCTATCAAACCTCTCCAAAGTTCAAACTTTATCCCACATAAATAGTTTTATTCTCCGAATGGTCTTCTTCTTCGTCTTCTTCTTCTCCTTCGTCTTCTTCTTCTCTTTCTTCTTCTCCTTCTTCTTCTCCTTCGTCTTCTTCTTCTCCTCCTTCGTCTTCTTCTTCTTCTCCTTCGTCGTTTTCTTCTTCTTCTTCTTCTCCTCCTTCGTCTTCGTCTTCTTCTTCTTCTCCTTCGTCTTCTTTTTCTTCTTCTTCTCCTTCTTCTTCTTCCCCTTCTTCTTCTTCCTCTTTTTTTTTTTAAAGTGACGTTAAACAATTGTCTGACGTCATACAATTGTATCTGTTGTATTTTTGTCTAACAATTGACGGAGTGTTTTCCTCTATCGAACCTCTCCGAAGTTCAAACTTTATCCTACATAAATAGTTATATTTTCCGAATGGTCTTCTTTTTCGTCTTCTTCTTCTCCTTCGTCTTCTTCTTCGTCTCCTTCGTCTTCTTCTTCGTCTTCTTCTCCTTCTTCTTCTCCTTCGTCTTCTCCTTCTTCTTCTTCTCCTTCGCCTTCTTCTTCTCCTCCTTCGTCTTCTTCTTCTTCTTCTTCTCCTTCTTCTTCTCCTTCTTCGTCTTCTTTTTCTTCTTCTTCTCCTTCGTCTTCTTCTTCTCCTCCTTCGTCTTCTTCTTCTTCTCCTTCTTCTTCTCCTTCTTCTTCTTCTTTTTCTTCTTCTTCTCCTTCGTCGTCTTCTTCTTCTCCTCCTTCGTCTTCGTCTTCTTCTTCTTCTCCTTCGTCTTATTTTTCTTCTTCTTCTCCTTCTTCTTCTTCCCCTTCTTCTTCTTTCTCTTTTTTTTTTTTAAAGTGACGTTAAACAATTGTCTGACGTCATACAATTGTATCTGTTGTATTTTTGTCTAACAATTGACGGAGTGTTTAGACGGACGGACAGACCGACACCGAAGCGAATACAATAGTCCGTCCACTATACCTTTTATTATTAGTAATAATAAAGGAAGGACGGATAAAAAGGAATTTTAATTGTGTTAAGCATAAATGCTTGTCACAAATGTCGTTCCCCGCTTAATGCACTACGCTAAATTGAGTGTTTTCTGTTGAAAACAACCAGACCATACTCTCTTCCGTTGTTGAAGGGTGCACTCTGTTTCCTGAACGTCTGACAATAGGTTAAATATACAGGGTTACAGAGCTAGTTATAGTTACAAAGTCTCACCCAAGACAAAACCTCACCTCTGTGGTCGAGTGGTTAAGAGCACTCTCAATCACATACACACTGTATACTGTATACCTGTAATTTAGGTTACCAATATAGCTCGTTGATTCTTTTGTCTCTATGCCGTATTGATGAATTGTGGATACGTTTATTTGGAAAACCTTAGAGTGTGTCCAGATCAATGTGACAGCAAAAAAATAGGCATTGTTGCCAAACATGTCACATGTGCAATGTTGGAGAAAGGGGAAGGTATATTGCACAGTGCTTCCTCCGACAGTGAAACAAAGTCAGGTAAGGCGATATCCACCTTACTTGTTCTGGAATCCAACCTCTGAACTTAGAGCTCTACCTCTACATTTTAGAAGAGAGAGTTTATCAAAAATAGACCTTTACCTCAATTGCAACAATGTAAGGATTTCCTGCAATCTGATTGCTCATTGCTGTCACATTGATCTGGATGAACTATATAGTACATAGTACCTATTGGTTAGGTGGGATATGCTTTGATTACATGTGCTCTATTGAGTTTAGGCCAGCCACACACTATCAGGTAGACCTGACAAGTACACCTGATCAGGTCTGCCTGTCAGGTCTACCTAACACCTGATAGTGAGTGGCTGTCCTAAGGCATTAATTGCAGTTTGAATCCTAGACGAAACATAGGTAGCCTCAAAAATAGCTAAAATGAAACTCAAAAAGCGCTGAACCCCCATCTCAACCATGATCTACTGGACAGAAAGGACAGCACTCACAATGACCCTCCTAGTCATCATGGCAACACAATCAACCACCAAGAAAACATTGTCATAGGTTACGAATATAGCTCGTTGATTCTTTTGTCTCTATGCCGTATTGATGAATTGTGGATACGTTTATTTGGAAAACCTTAGTACATAGTACCTATTGGTTAGGTGGGATATGCTTTGATTAGTGATTACATATTGAGTTTAGGCCAGCCACACACTATCAGGTAGACCTGACAAGTACACCTGATCAGGTCTGCCTGTCAGGTCTACCTAACACCTGATAGTGAGTGGCTGGCCTAAGGCATTAATTGCGTTTTGAATCCTAAGACAAAACATAGCCTCAAAAATAGCTAAAATGAAACTCAAAAAGCGCTGAACCCCCATCTCAACCATGATCTACTGGACAGAAAGGACAGCACTCACGATAGTGAGTGGCTGGCCTTAGGCATTAATTGCGGTTTAAATCCTAGACGAAACACAGGTAGCCTCAAAAATAGCTAAAATGAAACTCAAAAAGCGCTGAACCCCCATCTCAATCATGATCTACTGGACAGAAAGGACAGCACTCACAATGACCCTCCTAGTCATCATGGCAACACAATCAACCACCAAGAAAACATTGTCAGCACAAACAACCACCAAGCGAACTTTGAAGCCAGAACACCGACAAGATCATAAGCCCCATGAACATCACAACAAGGAAGTTAGGGATAAAGATCACAAAACGGATCACAACAAGGTATGATAAAGTGTTTCGCACATCGAAGCGTTTACCCCTTCATGTGAGTTTAATTACAGTTAGTTCTAAAGTAACTTCCCGAGATCAAGAGGCTGTTGATAATAGTGTATGGTTAATAAAGGTAGAGAAACACACTCGTGACGTGAGCTCACATGACGTGATAGTAGTCTAGCTATCATTAACGAAAATCACCTACTATTAATTAATCTAAAAAAAAAAAAAAAATAGATCATGATTTATTTTTTTTGCCGCGTGCACCCTTGAGGTAGTATCCTAAGTATTCATTGTGGCGCGTAGTCCTCACAGTTTTCGGTATGATTATTGGCTGACGGTTTTGACGGTAGGAAAATGCTGAAACTCCTTGGTTAGTTGGTCGTAGGTCGACTGGTAAAGGGACTCTTTAGTCTTATCCCAGCATAACAAAATTCTAAAAATATCTTATTCAGTAGGTAGGCAATATAGGCACCATATTATTTAATATTTACAATACTAAGGTCTTATCGCCAGCCTAGTTAGCTTAGTTGGTAGTGCGTCTGCCTTGTAATCTGAGCAGCCTCCTTAGACCGGTTTTGTTTAATTTTTTATTTTCTACATTTTTTGACAATAACAAGTAAATACAAATACAAGAGGATCCTTCCTAAGACACAATGCTTCTTAAGAAGGATATTAATAATAATAATAATAATAGACTCTCGAGTGGAAGGCAACCACTAGGCGAGGTTAACGCCTTAGGCGTTCTCTACCACCTAACCCTTAGAGCTCCATTATTATGTGGTCAGATTCTCATATAAATGAGGATAAAATTCCATACCTCGGCTGGGATCGAACCCAAGCCCTCCTGATTACCAGGCGAGCGTCTTGACCAACAGATAGTTTACTTAACTATATAAATAAAAAATATAGGTAAATGAATTAAAAATGGAATACAAGAAAGTGGAGTCCTTCAATGTTATCGAAAAGACTAACAGAGCTTGGTTCCTACACCTTGAATGAAGTTGTGCCAGCCCTAGTTGGCTTGAAGGGTAACAAACCTTATCCGTTCAGGGAAACAAGGTCGGAAAGCGGTCTTTAAAAACAGGGTCGGAAAGGAAACGTTCTGACTCTAGACCTCCTCTTGTAGGAAGTCTTTTCCCCTATTGTGAGCATGAGAAAAAAAAATGCTGATCAAACCTTTGATAAGCCAGGGACCCGAGAATAATGTGTACATTGCTTCGTTCTGCTCTGTCATATTCCAGCAAAATAACCACGGGCACCTTAATCATTCATTAGGCAATAAATTGGTGTAGTGGTCAAGACGCTCGACTGGTAAACAGGAGGGCGCAGGTTCAATCCCGACCGAGACATGGGTTTAAAAACCCATTAATAATTACCCATTATTAATTTTCAATATCGTTTGAGAATTTGACCATAGTAATGGTAGTAGCTTTTACTGCTCGAGTGAAGGGGCTTTTCAGTTCTATGCGAGAAGTCTATTAATACCAGCCGAGCCAGACTGGTTAGCTTGGAAGCGTTAGATCGGGAACTCTAGCCTGAGTCGAACTTTATCCTAAACAGATAAGGTTCGTTCTCGGAACGGAAAGCTTTCGGTACAATAAAATTTGTTCTTGTTCTCCTTCGTCTTCTTCTTAATATTCTTATTTATCATTCTTCTCCTCTTTCTCCTTCACCTATATTTTTTTTCGGTTCTTATAACCTCATGTTTGCCAACATGTTCTCGTGTTACTAATCTCACTTTCATTTTCTTTGGTCTTCTTTTTAAACATTAATTGTTTTCTTTTTTTAATAGGCGAGAGCCAGGAGAGAGGTTGTGTGGCTTTCTGTGGTGTTTATAGTTCTCACCTCATTCTAAGCAATGTGGTTCCAGTTGTAAAGGCCGTGTGCGTGTCTTAGAACAGTTTTCTTTGTAAGTTTTTCTTTTCTGTTTAAATACAGAGTGTTCACAAGGTCCGGGGGCCCCTGAAAAATATTTAAACTGCTAAAGTTGAAAAGCTGAAATTTAGGGAAAAGTGAACTTTTAAAATGCCATCATTTTTGAAGTACTTAGTACCTACCACATTTTGGCCGACCCTGGCTCAGGCCGTTTCAAAAGGCCGTTTCATCTTTAGCAGTTGAAAAAAAAAAAAAAAATCAGGGGTCTCCGGACTTTATAATTACTCTGTAGAAGTTGTGTATGTCTCAAGGGCTTATTGGCACAGTTATTCTACTCAAGGGCTTATTGGCACAGTTATTCTACTCAAGGGCTTATTGGCACAGTTATTCTACTCAAGGGCTTATTGGCACAGTTATTCTACTCAAGGGCTTATTGGCACAGTTATTCTACTCAAGGGCTTATTGGCACAGTTATTCTACTCAAGGGCTTATTGGCACAGTTATTCTACTCAAGGGCTTATTGGCACAGTTATTCTACTCAAGGGCTTATTGGCACAGTTATTCTACTCAAGGGCTTATTGGCACAGTTATTCTACTCAAGGGCTTATTGGCACAGTTATTCTACTCAAGGGCTTATTGGCACAGTTATTCTACTCAAGGGCTTATTGGCACAGTTATTCTACTCAAGGGCTTATTGGCACAGTTATTCTACTCAAGGGCTTATTGGCACAGTTATTCTACTCAAGGGCTTATTGGCACAGTTATTCTACTCAAGGGCTTATTGGCACAGTTATTCTACTCAAGGGCTTATTGGCACAGTTATTCTACTCAAGGGCTTATTGGCACAGTTATTCTACTCAAGGGCTTATTGGCACAGTTATTCTACTCAAGGGCTTATTGGCACAGTTATTCTACTCAAGGGCTTATTGGCACAGTTATTCTACTCAAGGGCTTATTGGCACAGTTATTCTACTCAAGGGCTTATTGGCACAGTTATTCTACTCAAGGGCTTATTGGCACAGTTATTCTACTCAAGGGCTTATTGGCACAGTTATTCTACTCAAGGGCTTATTGGCACAGTTATTCTACTCAAGGGCTTATTGGCACAGTTATTCTACTCAAGGGCTTATTGGCACAGTTATTCTACTCAAGGGCTTATTGGCACAGTTATTCTACTCAAGGGCTTATTGGCACAGTTATTCTACTCAAGGGCTTATTGGCACAGTTATTCTACTCAAGGGCTTATTGGCACAGTTATTCTACTCAAGGGCTTATTGGCACAGTTATTCTACTCAAGGGCTTATTGGCACAGTTATTCTACTCAAGGGCTTATTGGCACAGTTATTCTACTCAAGGGCTTATTGGCACAGTTATTCTACTCAAGGGCTTATTGGCACAGTTATTCTACTCAAGGGCTTATTGGCACAGTTATTCTACTCAAGGGCTTATTGGCACAGTTATTCTACTCAAGGGCTTATTGGCACAGTTATTCTACTCAAGGGCTTATTGGCACAGTTATTCTACTCAAGGGCTTATTGGCACAGTTATTCTACTCAAGGGCTTATTGGCACAGTTATTCTACTCAAGGGCTTATTGGCACAGTTATTCTACTCAAGGGCTTATTGGCACAGTTATTCTACTCAAGGGCTTATTGGCACAGTTATTCTACTCAAGGGCTTATTGGCACAGTTATTCTACTCAAGGGCTTATTGGCACAGTTATTCTACTCAAGGGCTTATTGGCACAGTTATTCTACTCAAGGGCTTATTGGCACAGTTATTCTACTCAAGGGCTTATTGGCACAGTTATTCTACTCAAGGGCTTATTGGCACAGTTATTCTACTCAAGGGCTTATTGGCACAGTTATTCTACTCAAGGGCTTATTGGCACAGTTATTCTACTCAAGGGCTTATTGGCACAGTTATTCTACTCAAGGGCTTATTGGCACAGTTATTCTACTCAAGGGCTTATTGGCACAGTTATTCTACTCAAGGGCTTATTGGCACAGTTATTCTACTCAAGGGCTTATTGGCACAGTTATTCTACTCAAGGGCTTATTGGCACAGTTATTCTACTCAAGGGCTTATTGGCACAGTTATTCTACTCAAGGGCTTATTGGCACAGTTATTCTACTCAAGGGCTTATTGGCACAGTTATTCTACTCAAGGGCTTATTGGCACAGTTATTCTACTCAAGGGCTTATTGGCACAGTTATTCTACTCAAGGGCTTATTGGCACAGTTATTCTACTCAAGGGCTTATTGGCACAGTTATTCTACTCAAGGGCTTATTGGCACAGTTATTCTACTCAAGGGCTTATTGGCACAGTTATTCTACTCAAGGGCTTATTGGCACAGTTATTCTACTCAAGGGCTTATTGGCACAGTTATTCTACTCAAGGGCTTATTGGCACAGTTATTCTACTCAAGGGCTTATTGGCACAGTTATTCTACTCAAGGGCTTATTGGCACAGTTATTCTACTCAAGGGCTTATTGGCACAGTTATTCTACTCAAGGGCTTATTGGCACAGTTATTCTACTCAAGGGCTTATTGGCACAGTTATTCTACTCAAGGGCTTATTGGCACAGTTATTCTACTCAAGGGCTTATTGGCACAGTTATTCTACTCAAGGGCTTATTGGCACAGTTATTCTACTCAAGGGCTTATTGGCACAGTTATTCTACTCAAGGGCTTATTGGCACAGTTATTCTACTCAAGGGCTTATTGGCACAGTTATTCTACTCAAGGGCTTATTGGCACAGTTATTCTACTCAAGGGCTTATTGGCACAGTTATTCTACTCAAGGGCTTATTGGCACAGTTATTCTACTCAAGGGCTTATTGGCACAGTTATTCTACTCAAGGGCTTATTGGCACAGTTATTCTACTCAAGGGCTTATTGGCACAGTTATTCTACTCAAGGGCTTATTGGCACAGTTATTCTACTCAAGGGCTTATTGGCACAGTTATTCTACTCAAGGGCTTATTGGCACAGTTATTCTACTCAAGGGCTTATTGGCACAGTTATTCTACTCAAGGGCTTATTGGCACAGTTATTCTACTCAAGGGCTTATTGGCACAGTTATTCTACTCAAGGGCTTATTGGCACAGTTATTCTACTCAAGGGCTTATTGGCACAGTTATTCTACTCAAGGGCTTATTGGCACAGTTATTCTACTCAAGGGCTTATTGGCACAGTTATTCTACTCAAGGGCTTATTGGCACAGTTATTCTACTCAAGGGCTTATTGGCACAGTTATTCTACTCAAGGGCTTATTGGCACAGTTATTCTACTCAAGGGCTTATTGGCACAGTTATTCTACTCAAGGGCTTATTGGCACAGTTATTCTACTCAAGGGCTTATTGGCACAGTTATTCTACTCAAGGGCTTATTGGCACAGTTATTCTACTCAAGGGCTTATTGGCACAGTTATTCTACTCAAGGGCTTATTGGCACAGTTATTCTACTCAAGGGCTTATTGGCACAGTTATTCTACTCAAGGGCTTATTGGCACAGTTATTCTACTCAAGGGCTTATTGGCACAGTTATTCTACTCAAGGGCTTATTGGCACAGTTATTCTACTCAAGGGCTTATTGGCACAGTTATTCTACTCAAGGGCTTATTGGCACAGTTATTCTACTCAAGGGCTTATTGGCACAGTTATTCTACTCAAGGGCTTATTGGCACAGTTATTCTACTCAAGGGCTTATTGGCACAGTTATTCTACTCAAGGGCTTATTGGCACAGTTATTCTACTCAAGGGCTTATTGGCACAGTTATTCTACTCAAGGGCTTATTGGCACAGTTATTCTACTCAAGGGCTTATTGGCACAGTTATTCTACTCAAGGGCTTATTGGCACAGTTATTCTACTCAAGGGCTTATTGGCACAGTTATTCTACTCAAGGGCTTATTGGCACAGTTATTCTACTCAAGGGCTTATTGGCACAGTTATTCTACTCAAGGGCTTATTGGCACAGTTATTCTACTCAAGGGCTTATTGGCACAGTTATTCTACTCAAGGGCTTATTGGCACAGTTATTCTACTCAAGGGCTTATTGGCACAGTTATTCTACTCAAGGGCTTATTGGCACAGTTATTCTACTCAAGGGCTTATTGGCACAGTTATTCTACTCAAGGGCTTATTGGCACAGTTATTCTACTCAAGGGCTTATTGGCACAGTTATTCTACTCAAGGGCTTATTGGCACAGTTATTCTACTCAAGGGCTTATTGGCACAGTTATTCTACTCAAGGGCTTATTGGCACAGTTATTCTACTCAAGGGCTTATTGGCACAGTTATTCTACTCAAGGGCTTATTGGCACAGTTATTCTACTCAAGGGCTTATTGGCACAGTTATTCTACTCAAGGGCTTATTGGCACAGTTATTCTACTCAAGGGCTTATTGGCACAGTTATTCTACTCAAGGGCTTATTGGCACAGTTATTCACTTGCAAAGTGTGGGTACATTGGTGGTGTAGTGGTCAAGGCGCTCGCCTGGTAAACAGGAGGGCGTGGGTTCAATCCCAGCCGAGGTATGGAATTTTATCCTCAATATAATTTGAGAATTTGACCACAATAATAGTAGTAGCCTACTGCTGGAGTAAAGGGACTTTTCAGTCCTATACGAGCAGTATAAATAAGCACTATTATTATTATTACTCACCTGGAAAAGCTCTCTATACTTATTTTCCACGCTGTCCCGCAGGAGATAGGGCAGCGTAAGGTCCATAATCCAGGATTGCTTGGACTGGGCGGTGACATACTTGTTGAGGGTATAGGGCACCCCGTACTCCTTACCCATATTGTCTATGTAGCCTTGGGCTCCCAGAGGGGAGAGGAGGAGATAACAGGCGAACAGGAACGATGAACTCCTGATGGAAGTGAAAGTTGAGGAAAATAGGGTTAAGGTAGAAACACAACTACCATCACGTCACGTGACGTGAGCTCATGGAGAATCAGAAAGATGTACAGTCCACTTCAACTGGGAAGTCCGATGACCTTTGGGTGCGCACTCGTCAAAAAATAGCTCATTAACAAGTAAGCATGTGAATAGTTGATCCCATGGGATTTTTCACGCCGAATCGAATGGTGAAACTTTTAGAACTGTCCGACGTACAGTTGAGAAGTTGCGGTTCCCCTCCATGCGCTTCCATCGGACTTCCCAGTTGACGTGGACTGTAATTCAAAGCTTCCCCATATTATTGTTGGTAATTTCGTTCAGGATATCCACAGTATCGTCACGTTACATCACGTCACGTGAGAGTAGTGGGGCTGTCCTGAATGAAATTACCTACAACAGGTACTTATTATCGGAAAACATTGTACTACATCTTTCTGATTTCTCATGAGCAACAGCCAGTCAAGGAAACAATCATTTGCATGATACAATTTTTTTTTGACCTCTCCGGGAATCGAAACCGGGTCTCCCGTGTGCAAGGCAAGTGCAGTGACCACTACGCTATGGGAGCTTGAAAATGAATAAAATTTACTTACCTTCGACCTCTATCATGTCCCATGTTCTTAGGAGTGGAAGGATAGGAAATCAAACGATGAAAGGTTTAAAATCACTTGAAATACAACAGCCGAAGAGGCATTGTCACATCACATTGTTTTTACACTGAAACAAGTATGTCCCTGAGGAAACGAACCATTTTCTTAGACCAGCCACTCACTATCAGGTATACCTGACACCTGATGAACACACACACTATCGGGTAGACCTGACAGTTACGGCTGAAAAGGTTCGTCTGTCAGGTCTACCTGATGAGCACATACTATCAGGTAGACCTTGGGAACGAAAACACTTCGTTCAACTCAATCTACAACTAAAACTACAACTTTAATGTCCCCTATCCATTCAGCCTAATTTCACACTATAATAAATATTAATAATAAATAAAGAGCCTAATTAAGGGGGAAAAAACCGGCCTGAACTACATTATTAAATTGTTAAAGCGCCTGAACTACATTATTAAATTGTTAAAGCGCCTGAACTACATTATTAAAGTGTTAAACCGCCTGATTTGGAGAAAAAATAAAAATGTCTTGAACGTGCTTTGATTGTCTTGAGTGTACTTTGACTAAAGTGTGACCTGTACCAGGTACCTAATATTACAGGTCAAAATGCATTGAAGGATCGACTATCAATATAGGGGTTCATTTTCATCAAAACAAAACTTCATTTTTTTTTGTCCCCTTAAAATCGTATCTTGGTCCATTGTGTGACGCCCATATGCATTCAGAGCATATCGAGCTCAAGATATCTATTGCAAGTACATTATCAAAACATTAACAGTGTAGTGTGTTCACAAAGTTCTCTAGGAGTGATTTCTGTCTACGTTAGACGATTCTAGGTCATTGCCATGAATGTAGAACTCACAACCGTTTGTGATAATATGCCTTGTGTTCTGCGTGGTTTCCGGTAGTTGTTGTACATTTGGCAGTGATTCTATTCCATTGTGTGACTATAGTTATTGGTTCAATAAATATTTCGTCGTTTTGTGAAATATGTTCTTACTCGAATAGATAAAAATTTATAAGCAAAATATGTTTCATATCAGATATCACTTAAAATTAACACTGAACATAATTATTTCAAATGTTTTGTACATCACAAACCACTTCTTTGTTGGAAATGAAGGCATTTGAATATTGAAATAAGAAAGACAAAGAAATGACAATCAAAAACTGAAAAAAAGTTTAGTGTTAAAGCCCATAAACATTAAAGTTCCTGGCTATTAATAGAACTTTATATTTTCATAACGCATTCTTCTACAGTTTGAGTTCATATTTATAAGAACCGTTGCATTTTGTCATTAATGAGGGTACTTCAAGCTGTACTAATTATTATGGTAAAAAAGACAATACGTCAATGTCTGGCAAAAATTTATATAATAATAATTACGTAACATAAAATAATCAAACATTTTATGTTATGACTTGAGATTGGAGGGACTTAATGCGTTAGCCTCTTCTGACTAAAACTACTGATATAAGGCAAGTGCCACACCAATTTAACATTCGATGCATTAGCACATCTTTTATTTTCATAACTAATTGCCTGATATATACGTTCATCCAGAGCTCATCAAACGGTGTGTTGCAATTACGTAGGAGAGTATCACGAGAAAATCTAAGGTGAGGTGAAAAGAAAAAGTTTGAATAGCACTGCTCTAGTTTTACTATTACATTAAAGTAAAAATTATCTTCGTCTACATTGTTGATAATTAATGAAGTTGAAGGGATAAAGAAAATGGCTCATTTGCATTGAAGCGAACACATGTTTGAAAAAACTATGTACGAGTATTATTATATCTAAGTTTAAATTACTCTTTCAAACACTAAGGGTATACAAAAATATAAATGGACAAACAATATGATTCGATAATTTTTATCTACCAAAGTTTTTTCAACGATAATATTCATAAGTGGGTAGAAAAAGAAACACATGGAATACGTGAAATATAACAATCTAAATAGCACACTGAAGTAATAAAATAGTGAGCAAATGGTGAACCACACAAGAAAAATATAAATGCTATCACGGATAAGGGAAACAGGCAATTCCTTGCGAGACTTCTTACATCTCTGCTGAACAAATCCTAGCAACCTAACATTAAGTAGCAAACCAATCACATAAAATATTGCCAATAGGCAAACAAATAAGTACATAGCATTGTTTCACATTTTTAAAAGTATATTCAGTTCCTATCACAATTTGGTGACGTCTTTTGTTCGAAATCTGTTACCTAATATTACAGGTCAAAATGCATTGAAGGATCGACTATCAATATAGGGGTTCATTTTCATCAAAACAAAACTTCATTTTTCGCGGCCTAGCGCTTACAAGGCAGACGCGCTACCAACTAAGCTAACTAGGCTGGCTTAAGAACTTCTTTAATCGCAATTATTTTGATACATATTTTTCAATATTTCATCTGAAATTTATTTAATACTTACACGATTATTCAAATCAATTTACAATATTTACTAAAATGTATGGTAGGTTGTTAGGTAGGTAAGTAAAAAACGCAATTATTTTGATAAATATTTTTCAATATTTCATCTGAAATTTATTTAATACTTATACGATTATTCAAATCAATTTACAATATTTAGGTACTAAAATGTATAGTAGGTTGTTAGGTAGGTAAGTAAAAAAATGGTTATGTACATATTTCATTAAATCACGTTCAAAACATGATTAACCTCACTCATCTCAGACTGAGTACTATCATGTACCTAACGTGATGGTAGTTTGTTTCTACCTTAACTCTTCTTTTAAAGCTCTCCACCGAAAAGTTTTAGGGCGGATTTCACCAACTTTTGTTTACTTTCTTTTTAGCTTCTAACAGCCTGTTAGCTTCACAGTCCTGTTGCGTCTACATATACAAATCAAATGGAACTTAACAGACTGTTAGCTTAACAGGCCTTCTAAGGACCGAAAAAATATTGATGAAACCTTAAAGAACCAAAAGGTAATAGCCTGTTAGCTTCACAGCCCTGTTAACTGTTAAGCCAAATGCCTAATGGAACTTAACAGACTGTTAGCTTAACAGGCCTTCTAAGGACCGAAAAAATATTGACCTTCTAACAGCCTGTTAGCTTCACAGTCCTGTTGCGTCTATACAAATCAAATGGAACTTAACAGACTGTTAGCTTAACAGGCCTTCTAAGGACCGAAAAAATATCGATGAAACCTTAAAGAACCAAAAGGTTCTCACACGACACCTTGCTAAACCACTTGAACTGTTTGATATTATTGATGTAGGACGCCATCTTCTTCTGTTTCTTGGCCAGCAGCTTGTTTCGCTTCTTGTTCAGGCCTGCCTGTCGTGCGATACCGACTAGCAGCTCGTCAGTTTTGTAGACGAGACCCACTGAGGTTTCGACGAACTTGACGCCCCAGGCGTACGCCAACTTTTTGCCGTCTGGAAAAAGACGAAATCAATACATTAATTTAGAAATACATATGTAGGTACCTACTTATTTTTTGAAAGTAAAGGTGTGTCCATACATATTCGACCGGCCATCGATTGATGGCGCCTGACACATCCACTCGACCTCGGATAACATTTCCTCGTCGATCTACGGCTGGGG
>NW_007377939.1:151241-174460 GCF_000475195.1 Diaphorina citri | reverse complement strand
TTAACTTAACTGAATTTCCCCGATGTTAAAAGAATTTCCCCGAACTTACCCGAATGAGTAACCTGTCGTCTTCGTTCGAGATCGGCTTTATTCGCCACCAGAATCACAGCCTTTTCCCCGATGTACTTTGAATCCCAAAGGGTCTTCAGCATGTCTTCCGCTTTCTTGAAGGTCTTCCTCTCGATGACCGAATAGACGATGACGAACACATCCGGATGGTAGGTCTGCACAAAGTTCTCCACCTGGGAACAAAAGGGCATTGGGGTTAAGCAACGTTGAGTGTGGTTGGTATCCGAATAGACGATGAAGAAGACATCTGGATGGTAGGTCTGGACGAAGTTCTCCACCTGGGAACAAAAGGGCATTGAGGTTAAGCAACGTTGAGTGTGGTTGGTATCCGAATGAACGATGAAGAAGACATGATGGTAGGTCTGCACAAAGTTCTCCACCGTGGAACAAAAGGGTATTGAGGTTAAGCAACGTTGAGTGTGGTTGGTATCCGAATAAACGATGAAGAAGACATCTGGATGGTAGGTGTGCACAATGTTCTCCACCTGGGAACAAAAGGGCATTGAGTTTAAGCAACGTTGAGTGTGGTTGGTATCCGAACAGACGATGGCGAACCGGATGGTAGGTCTGGACGAAGTTCTCCACCTGGGAACAAGAATTCACTGAGGTTAAGCAACGTTGAGCGTGGTTGGTATCCGAATAGAATATACCTTGTTTATCCTGCCGGAATAACACTCAAAATCGTGAAGCGTTCCACATTTTTAAATGTCACAAAAGATCTAACCAGGTCGCAGTGACAAAGGGCGTTTATTAAAGCCGATGGCCCTACTTATACCAATACCAAATACATATCTGCTAGAATGAGAATGAGATTGAAAAGTCTCTCTACCCCAGCAGTCTAAAGAAGGTCTCATGTATTTTATGGGTTTAAAAACATAACATCAATCATAAATGTTGCTTTGGATTGTTTGGTTGTTCCTTTTTGCTCGAGTAAAATCGCCCCTGGCATCTAACATTACATCGAGGAAAAAAAAAAAAAAAAAAAAAAAAAAAAAAAAAAAAAAAAAAAAACAGAGTATCCTTTACCAATTCTACACCACTATAATTTTTCTTTCCCCTCTGGTAATGCCGTCACTGGTCGCTACTGAATTAAAGTTGCTCCTCAACGAAGCCCTAAACGTACACAAGTGCTTACAGGGATCATGAAGAAGAATGTAAAAAACGAAGAGAAGTTATTATTATTAAACTGTGTGCACCTCGTATTCCAAGCACAGTGCCGAAAAAATTCGACACCGCCGGGAGCCGAACCCGGAACTTCCGGTGTGCAAGTTTAGTGTGATAACCACGGAGGCTACTTGATAAAAACTTAACAAGTAATTTTTAAAACACCAGTAAATTATACTCTTCACTGATGTTTTTTTCAAGATCAATCTTCACAAAGTCACGTCAGAATCTTTCAGTAAATAATTTTCATGTTATACCTATTAATAAATATTTTTTCCATCAATAGGTTGACGGAGGCCATCCCGGCCCAGGCAAATACCATGACGACGAGTACACCTACGAGTACGAAACGATAGAAGACGAAGCTCCTTCGATCACGCCCGAACACCACCGACAGGTTCCGGAATCTGCCGAACGCCTTCGCGAGAACTCGGGCAAAAAGTATACGATAGACAGCGCCATTGTTCACAAACTGAAGGAGGAGAAGAAACTCGAGCCGAGCGCGCAGGAAATGTACAAGAGGAACCTGCGAAAAGTGACACCGAAAAAGGTAATAATAATAGACTCTTTACAAGGAGGAGAAGAAACTCGAGCCGAGCGCGCAGGAAATGTACAAGAGGAACTTGCGAAAAGTGACACCGAAAAAGGTAATAATAATAGACTCTTTAGTGGAAGGTAATCACTAGGCGAGGTTAACGCTGGAGGCGTTCTCAACCACCTAACATTTAGAGCTCCATTATTATCGAATAGAATAGAATAGAATAGAATAGAAAATACCTTGTTTGTACTGCCAATGCCAGAATGAGACTGACAGGTCTTTTACCCCAAGGTCTCGTAGGCATGTTTATTTGATGGGCTAGTTATGGTGTGATTGGTGTGTTCAAAACATAGTCGACCAGCCGTCGATTGAAGAGCTGAATCTATCTTGTCGAGGCGGTGTGGACGGTTCTGTCGACGTCGATCGATGGCCGGTCGACCATGTGTGGACACACCTTAATACATACCTTCAAGGTTGAGAGAACAATATAAAAGAGCTGGATAAACTTTTTTAAAATAAAAAGATAACATTTTAAAACTTGTTTACTGTAAGCGCTGGCCGCGGGTTCGATTCCCGCCCGGGGCGGATTTTATCCTTGAGGAACTTGGAAATCTAGTTTGAACAGAAAACAAAAGGCCCGGTTATCAATTCTGTGATCAGTACCGTCAGGCAAGGACCTATGGGAGGATGAGAGTTGCCAAAAGTATGAGTAGTGCTTTATTCAGAATGTCAGCTGCTTTATTAGTTTTACTAAATTTGTAAAGCAGCTGGTCCGCGAAGCCATCCTGAATTTCAAAAGTGGTCCTCGGACCAGGCCTTATTGGGAACCCCTGATTTAGTACTACAGAAGGCCCTGAAAAAAAATCCATCTAACCTTTCAAATTTCTCTGAGGTCCCCTGGACCCTGTTTCAGTGAGGAGCCTTTTCAGCTTTGTGTCGGTTTGTTTACATTTTTACAAAGTAGTGCTGTGTTACTGTGCGATGACATAGTGATTTGGTGGGCAGTTGGGTATTGTGTTAATTTTAATTAAGTTAGTGCGTGACATTGTGCCTTAAGGTAGAAACACACTATCACGTCACTCACGTGACGTGAGGGCAATGTAGCTAACTGCGAACCACATCTTTCTGACATGAGCTCACGTGATGATAGTGAGCTTCTACCTTTAGTGGACTTTCTGTGTTAATTGAGTTAGACTGTCAATGTCGTGGTGCCTTAGTGTTTATTTACCTATTTCCTCAAGTTAGTGTGTGACACTGTGACATAGTGCCTTAGTGGGCAGGCAGTGTAGGTATTGTGTTTCTTAAGCCTGGACCCTGTTTCAGTGAGGAGCCTTTTCAGCTTTGTGTCGGTTTGTTTACATTTTTACAAAGTAGTGCTGTGTTACTGTGCGATGATATGGTGCCTTAGTGGGTATTGTGTTAATTTTAATTAAGTTAGTGCGTGACATTGTGCCTTAAGGTAGAAACACACTACTATCACGTCACTCACGTGACGTGAGGGCAGTGTAGCTAACTGCGAACCACATCTTTCTGACATGAGCTAACTATCACGTCCCTCACGTGACGTGAGGGCAGTGTAGCTAACTTCGAACCACATCTTTCTGACATGAGCTCACGTGACATGACGTGATGATAGTGAGCTTCTACCTTTAGTGGACTTTCTGTGTTAATTGAGTTAGAGTTCCATCAAGGCCGGGGGATAGCAGCTCAGGCAGGGGAAAAAATACTGGTCACAATAGATCTACAGAGGTCGCAGTGTTAATTGCATATTCTCTCGGTAGAGGAGCAACCAGTCCCATAATAGATAGATAGGTATTAATAAATAATTTTTCCATCAATAGGTTGACGGAGGCCATCCCGGCCCGGGCAAATACCCCGACGACGAGTACACCTACGAGTACGAAACGATGGAAGACGAAGCTCCTTCGATCACGCCCGAACACCACCGACAGGTTCCGGAATCTGCCGAACGCCTTCGCGAGAACTCGGGCAAAAAGTATACGATAGATAGCGCCATTGTTCACAAACTGAAGGAGGAGAAGAAACTCGAGCCGAGCGCGCAGGAAATGTACAAGAGGAACTTGCGAAAAGTGACACCGAAAAAGGTAATAATAATAGGGGACTGTCTAATTTACCGACCTGAGGAAATAACAATAGACTCTTTAGTGGAAGGTAATCACTAGGCGAGGTTAACGCTGGAGGCGTTCTCAACCACCTAACATTTAGAGCTCCATTATTATCGAATAGAATAGAATAGAAAATACCTTGTTTGTACTGCCAATGCCAGAATGAGACTGACAGGTCTTTTACCCCAGAAGTCTAAACAAGGTCTCGTAGGTATGTTTATTTGATGGGCTAGTTATGGTGTGTCCAAAACATAATCGACCAGCCGTCGATTGAAGAGCTGAATCTATGTTGTCGAGGCGGTGTGGACGGTTCAGTCGACGTCGACCGATGGCCGGTCGACTATGTCTGGACACACCTTAAAACTTGTTTACTGTAAGCGCTAGGCCGCGGGTTCGATTCCCGCCCGGGGCGGATTTTATCCTTCTGGGATAATGTTCGTTCTCGGAAAGGCTGGTTTTCTCCTATCCTGTCTTCCTTCTCTCTTCTATTTTGGGACGATAAGACCATAGCAGTTACAGTTCCCTCTGTCAAACATCTTAAAAAAAAACTTGTCTACGAGTATAAAATCAATTTGAAGGAATAGTGTTGATTTCTATATTTTCTATTATTATTTCATTCAAGGTCGCCGACTCTTCCAATACGGAAAAGGACGAGAGCTTCCGAGGGGCGAAAATCTCCGAGATTGAAAACGAAGACACGAGCAAGCCCGAAGGCCCCGGCCACACAAACGCGAAGTCGCACGAGCAAGAACGAGGCGAGTCGAAAATTCACGAGGCGCAGCATCGGCTTCCGGAAACGCGCGAACTGAAGGCGAAGAGTCACGAGGGCCAGGGACTGAACAAAACAAAGGACTTTACGTACGAATACGAATCGGTAGACCTCGGGGACCAATCGGAAGAGGGCCCGAATTTTGCCGAACTGAGACGAACGATCGACAGCCAGTATACGTACGAGTATGAGACGTTTGAGAACGGGACGAAGGAGGCGAAAGACAAGACGGGACGAAAGAAGGAGGCCACGATGACGTCGAAAGAGCTGTTTGACATTCAACTGGCGGCTTTCCACGGTGAGTTTTTCTTCTTCTTTTTAAGAGGTTTAATTGGAATCCCCAGAAAGAGATCTGTCGGTCGAAGGACAAGAAGCCAAAAACTCTAGAAAGTTGATTTAGGAATCGAAACCCCGGCCTAGGGCTTACAAGGCAGATATGATACCAACCAAGCTAGGTAACTGTCTAAATAAGTCTTTTTAGGTAATGATGAGGGGGATGGTCGTTATGGAGGTGGTGAAGGTCGTGGTTCTGAGGAGGGCGAGCACGATTACGCCGAAATAGCGCGCAGGGCGAGAGAAAACGCCCATTTGGCAGGTGGAACAAAGGTAAGTAATAGAATAGAATTTTTTTTTTTTTTTAGGTTCGATAGAGGGAACTGTAATTGTTGAGGTCTTATCTTCCCAAAATTGAAGAGTCCTCAGCCAGCCTAGTTAGCTTGGTTGGTGGCGCGTCTGCCTTGTAGGTGCTAGGCCGCGGGTTCAATTCCCACCCGGGGTGGATTTTATCCTGATGGGATAATGTTCGTTCTCGGAACGACTGGCTTTCTCCTATGCTGTCTTCCTTCTCTCTTCGATTTCGGGAGGATAAGACCTTGGAAGTTACAGTTCCCTCTGTCAAATCTCTTAAGAAGAAGAAAAAAAAAGATACCTAATTTTTAACTGGGCTGGCTATACAATTCTTGCGGTCACAGCTTACGACTCACGAGTCGAGTCACGAAGCTATACAGAGCGCGCTTCGGATGGAAGTGGGATTTCCTGCGATCTTGGCTATCTTGTCTGGAAAATTTCCCACCGAGTATTTTTTCCCTCGAACTTTATGGTTGAAAATTCTGTGGCAATGGGGCCCGTTCTTAAAAAGAGATAAAGGAATTTGAATGAAATTTTCAATCTCAATGACTGAACAAGTTGTACAGTAGATAAGTAATAAGTAGGTGAATACTTGTGTTTGTGTTCTGAAAATGTCACTAGTCTCATGGCCTTAAGTGCAGAGTATACCTACTTGGCAAACAACAGGCTAATTTTCGGCCTATTACTGGCGAACTGGTCTAGTCTAGTCTAGAGATAATATATAATACGAGAAAGAAAGGGAATGAAAACGAAGAAAATTAATTTCAAAACATCCAAAATATAAAGGACAGTGAAGCGTTTTCCGATCCAAAATGAAGAATATAAAAAATAATAAATAGGTATGCTGGAAACAAATTTACATATAGGATACCATGACAAAGAGGAAGGGTCAAAATGAAAACTAAAACGAGAAAGAAAGGGAATGAAAACGAAGAAAATTAATTTCAAAACATCCAAAATATAAAGGACAGTGAAGCGTTTTCCGACCCAAAATGAAGAATATAAAAAATAATAAGTAGGTATGCTGGAAACAAATTTGCATATAGGATACCATGACAAAGAGGAAGGGTCAAAATGGAAACTCAACCAAATTGTGATGTTAAAAGAAGATTTTATGCAAATTTTAAGAGCAAGAAGTTTGAGATTTGTCCATCGAAATTATTTGCATATTTCCTGGTACATACTTGAGTAAAAGAGTCTCATATGTACGCAGGAAGCCAAATGAAAAGCTCATCCCCAAAGGGGATTTAGCTAAAAACCAAACTACTTGAGTACCTAGGTATCTACTTACCGGTGTTACACCTATGTACCTATTTGTATAGGAAAAAAAGACCTATGTACCTACCTACTTGAATAAAGAGATTAGTAACAGAACACCCCTACTTGAACTCTGAAGTGTGATAGTTAAGTAGTTAGAAAAGAAAATTTTCTTATAAGGGCATAATCACAAGATAAAAATGAAGCAATTTCTTTTATTTTTTATATGTGAATAATGTGGATTTTTACCCAAGTACTTATGGATTTTTACCTACGAGTAAGTACCTACTTATAGCTATCTACATATTTTTTATATGTTTAGGTATGTTGTTAATCTATTATTCTAATTTTTATAATATGTACACAAAATTATATCAATAAAGTGGTGCTCTATTAAACTGTTGGTATAATGGAACAACTTGTTCTAAGCTGACAGTCTAAATAAAGCACTACTTATACTTATATACTTATTTACTTTAGAAATAGAAACTCCTCAATCCTTATCATATCATGTATTCGAAGTCAGACGTAAGAAAAATACGTGTTCTTAATGAAGTAGAGAGGTAAGTACTTACTTATAGGTACTTATAATGATTCATTTATTGGTCTTCAGCTGTAGTGTAAGGTGAGTAAGTATCTTACATTTGAATTATGAATAAGTTATGAATTAATTTAATATAATATTCTTGAGAGGAAAACGACTACTAGTCGATGTTATTGAGGAATTTTCTACCGAACACCTGGAACTCAGTACTAACTGGTCAAACCAGAAAATATCGTGATAGAACCCACAGCAAATGTGCCTACCACAAGTGATGAAATCCGGAGAAATTTACCTACCAGAAAACATAGATTTGTTGCGAATAACACAAATTGCTATGTCACTAATCCAGCATCAAATGTCTGCAACAATCTATATAATTCGAAAAAATAACTTCTCAGTCACAGTTATGACCCAGCAACCTTTATTTTTTATATGTGAATAATGTGGATTTTTACCCAAGTACTTATGGATTTTTACCTACGAGTAAGTACCTACTTATAGCTATCTACTTACATATTTTTTATATGTTTAGGTATGTTGTTAATCTATTATTCTTATTTTTGTAATATGTACACAAAATTATATCAATAAAGTGGTGCTCTATTAAACTGTTGGTATAATGGAACAACTTCTTCTAAGCTGACAGTCTAAATAAAGCATTACTTATATACTTATTTACTTTAGAAACTCCTCAATCCTTATCATATCATGTATTCGAAGTCAGACGTAAGAAAAATGCGTGTTCTTAATAAAGTAGAGAGGTAAGTACTTACTTATAGGTATAATGATTTATTTATTGGTCTTCAGCTATAGTGTAAGGTGAGTAAGTATCTTACATTTGAATTATGAATAAGTTGTGAATTAATTTAATATAATATTCTTGAGAGGAAAACGACTACTAGTCGATGTTATTGAGGAATTTTCTACCGAACACCTGGAACTCAGTACTAACTGGTCAAACCAGAAAATATCGTGATAGAACCCACAGCAAATGTGCCTACCACAAGTGATGAAATCCGGAGAAATTTACCTACCAGAAAACATAGATTTGTTGCGAATAACACAAATCCAGCCAGCATCAAATGTCTGCAACAATCTATATAATTCGAAAAAATAACTTCTCAGTCACAGTTATGACCCAGCAACCCATGAACTACAAGTCCACGACCTTCCTAACTGTAAAGCCAAGGCTGAAATTTGATTCAAACACTACCTAAGTATCAATTCAAGAACTCTAGAAGTAGGTAGATTATAACTGTGCACTCTGGAGATACCAATTCTATTTTTAAAGTTCTTTTCCCTGTACCAAGTCGTACTAAATTCAGACTCAGAAGTTCAAAGACTTGCTTTGGACTCGGACTACTCAATCTTATTTCAACGGAACAGGTTTTTTTAAACTTATAAAATCGAGGCAAAAATATTGGGCTTCAGGAGAAGAAAAAAAAAAGTAACCAGCTAGTAGAAATTTCAAGTACGTTATAAGTGTCGTTTTTCCAGTTCTGAAGCCTACGTAGGATCTAGTTGGGAGTCCCAGCAAACGACAACTTGGATGTAGAAAACCAGAGATTAAACCACTAAACCACTGAGTAAGATCAACAATTCTCAAGTGGTCAAACTCTCAAACAAAGAATTTGATGTCGCAGTTGGCATCAAACCCAGGACCGAGCTACAAACGAACAGTTCTTCGTGTCCCTTATTTGGTCTTCTCTAGCAACTTGTGTAGTTTTTAGGGTAGTCCCCTTAGGTCTCCTAGTGATTAGAGATTGAGAAACTCGAACTTTACCTTTCGTTTGCTAAGATCTGATCTATTGCTACTTGAATTTCACAAGACTAATATCAGCGTGGCTGTGAAAAGTTCTCTTTTGCCACAGTGAAAACATCTTATTATCTTGATGATTAATGATAGGGGTTGACAGGGATTGAAGAGTTCACTTACTGTTTCTTTTTCATGATGTAATGGAAATGGCTCACAGAGACTCTACCTCTTTACATACTTGAAACCCTGGGGTGAAACAGCTGGGTGGAACAAGTGGGGGGTGTTGAGTGAAAATATATTAAACATGCAAAGTGAGGGTGGGATGAAAGATAAAATATTCAGGAATATTCCACAAGAAACATGGTACCAAGATGAATATTATGAAGGGAAATGTTATGCAAATATGTGAACACATATTGTACAATGTACACTAACACAGTCTGAGATGACTGTGAGCTTTATTTTTCTCATGTACTTAGTAAGTAAATCTTCAAGAAAATGTCCTCACCTTTTATTCAACTCAAACATAAGTAGTTCCTTACATTACGGAGTGCTGGTCTGTAGGGACATTTGGGAGTTACCTACTTACCCTATGTAAAAATAAGTGAGTAAGTAAGTATGTGAAATTTTGAAAAGTTGAAACAGATATACCTAATCATCAACATTTACCTAATCATCAACATTTAAGTACCTAGGTACATAAGTAACAACCAATCAGACATGAGTTCCAGACCTAAAGCAAAAATGTCCCACTTGTGAGCACTTAATGACTTATCCGTCAATAGTCAATAAACACCTAAGTACCAAGGAATTTAAATAGGAATTTCCTTTGAACAAGGCTTTGGTACCTATCAGAGATTTGTTTTTATCTGCTTAGATAAGTAAGTATTTGCATACACTTGCTTTATGTGTACAGTATGTACACGGTACATGAGTGGGTTCTGGGTTACATGCCCTTTATAGAGAAAGGGAGAGGGTAGTACAGTAATCTTTAGAGTGCTATGGCACAACTGTAGTTGTGATAGGCATTTTATCTCAAGGGCCATGGTACAACTAATTAGTTGGGTATAATGCTGATACTTGGAGTTGTTGTGACACTTGTATAAGTAATACTTATTATGTTTATTTCCAGGCTACTTTTCTACATAGATTGTGCTAGGTACTAAGTGGTACAATGCATTACTTAACATTGGTTAAAAGTGTTGATCCTGAGGATTATCAAATTAAAATACTAGGGATGCAAGTACATAATGAGATGTGCAATATTTGGTGGATTAGCTTCTTTCAAAACTTCTTGAAAAAAAAAAAAAAAAATGATGAGAGAAATGTTTCTGCTCAACGGCAGGTTGCCTCACGGACAAAGGATACCAAATGAATTTGACCAGAAGATATATGTGGGGTATAAGAAGAGAAAATGCCCATTTAAGTTAGGATATTATTTTAATTGAACTTTATATCAAACAGTTGTCTGGGCAATTTTCTGCATTGTATCTTCTTTAGTACCTACTAAATAATAATAATAATACCTACCTATCCTACATAAGCCAAAGGATACCAAATGAATTTGACCAGAAGATATATGTGGGGTATAAGAAGAGAAAATGCCCATTTAAGTTAGGATATTATTTTAATTAAACTTTATATCAAACAGTTGTCTGGGCAATTTTCTGCGTTGTATCTTCTTTAGTACCTACTAAATAATAATAATACCTACCTATCCTACATAAGTGGCTACAACTGTTTCTTTATGGTTCCTATCAATTTGTTGTCTTTTGTGGGACCTCTCTTGAGACCCTGTTCCCAATATACCTTCCTAGGTGTTTGCCTGAAACCCAAGTACTTATTATGTATAATATGAGTAGGTAGGTACCTATACTTAACCCTTTAACGGTCTCTGGGATAATAATTTCCCACCACGCTTTTCATTGTAAACGGATTTTTTTAATTTTTATCGCGCCTTCAGAGTGTGTTCACTCAAACGCATCGTGTGCAAAATACTTCAAGGTTTGTTATTATGATAAATACCAACGAGTACAAGAATCTAGTTTGGCGCGAAAATGGAAATATTGGGAAGGTGGGAAACTATTATCCCAGTGCCTCATACTGATATTCACTTTATCCAAACAGTCTCTGGGATAATAATTTCCCACCCTAAAAACCACTAAAATAAAATAAAACTGTATAAAAAACCTAACACTGACCCCATATAGACCATAAAAATGCATTTTTTAAAAGAAAAAAGCGACCCTTTGTATTTTGCCCGTTAAAGGGTTAATTCATTTTTCACAGGAAGTTCTCTTTAATCTTTACAGATAGTAATTGTGGCATGTTGAAAAACAATTAGATAGCTGAGCAGCTACATGTTTAGTTCACTTCATTTGAGAGCAAGGTCAGGAAGATAAATAATGTATCAATCTCTGAACATGAAGATCATGCAATGCATGACGTATTATGTGTAGGTACCTATGTACATGTCCTTAAACTAGGTAGGTAAGTACCTACTTATATTTAAATGATTTAGAACTACCACTGCTGTATAGAGGTAGGTAATGAAAGAAGAGAAGAAAAATAAATAGTCAGATACTTACAAGAAAATAACTTTGAAATGTTTATCCAATCTTCTACAGATAGATCTGTACTTCATTCCGGATGCCTTTGTTGATAATTTGGTATCCTCAATAGAACTATTTATAAGTGGAGCTTATTAATAGACAAGATAATGAACACACCAGACACTGATACAAAAACGATACAAACATCAATCTGTGTTATTTTAGATCACAAATGGGACATGGTTAAATTTATCATCAGACACTGATACAAAAACGATACAAACATCAATCTGTGTTATTTTAGATCACAAATGGGACATGGTTAAATTTATCATTGGGAAGATGGGAAGATATTCACTGAAATGACTGGACAAGTAGAAAACACTTTTTAATTACCGATGACGATTTATGATGATTAATTTGAAACTGAGTGCATTTTTTCGGAGTTTATCTACACTATTCAAAAGAATATTGCTTTTTAAATTAATTTTTTGTTAAATAATTTTTAAATCTTTAAAAATAAATTTATATCAACATTCACTGAAATGACTGGACAAGTAGAAAACACTTTTTAATTACCGATGACGATTTATGATGATTAATTTGAAACTGAGTGCATTTTTCGGAGTTTATCTACACTATTCAAAAGAATATTGCTTTTTAAATTAATTTTTTGTTAAATATTTTTTAAATCTTTAAAAATAAATTTATATCAAATTATCAACAAAAAATTCAGCCTGAGAACGATCTCAGCTGATGTTCACTTTGCGGTCACAGCTTACGACTCACGAGTCGAGTCACGAAGCTATACAGAGCGCGCTTCGGATGGAAGTGGGATTTCCTGCGATCTTGGTTATCTTGTCTGGAAAATTTCCCACCGAGTATTTTTTCCCTCGAACTTTATGGTTGAACTTCTGTGGCAATGGGGCCCGTTCCTAAAAAGAAATAAAGGAATTTGAATGAAATTTTCAATCTCAATGGTTATTTTCTTTGATAGTATTTGAAGTTAAGCATCAATGCGCCGTATCTTTAACTGGATGGGTGACCATGGAGATAGGACTTTTGTTGAGTTATTTTCGGCCCTACTCAGGCTGGGTGAGGTAAAAATTAGCAGGGTTAGTTTTTTTTGAGCTCTTTGTCTGGGAAGCCTGGGAACCACATTCCAGCTCTGGAGTAAAATTTAGTTATTTATGCCAGCTTACAGAAAACTAGAAATGAATAAGCTTAAAACCTCCTTTACCTATCTACCTAGTTGAATCAAGTACCTACCTATGTAGTTAGGTAGGTAGGAGTACGAGTATTCCTATGAAGAAAATTTTGCTCTCCTCCTAGGTAGGTACCTACCAACTTTTGTTACCTACCTAATTATCTAGAAATCTATGTACCTACCTAGGAACCTAAGTAAGTACCTAGGTAGCAACTATCTTCTAACGTGTACCTACCAGGTAGGTAAGTTCCTATGTTTGTTTTACTGGCGTCTGAAATACTCGTAAGTAGATTCCTACTGCTCGTTAGCTCGTTACGCACTGGTCAATTGCTAATTCGCACTCTCATGCTAACACATTGGTAAGTGCGCTAAAATATCCCAGATTAATTAAAATTATAAACAAACTATGTTTAACCTGCCTCGGTGGCGTAGTGGTCAAGACGCTCGCCTGGTAAACAGGAGGGCGTGGGTTCGATCCCAGCCGAGGTATGGAATTTTATCCTCAATTATTTGAGAATTTGACCACATAATAATGGAGCTCTAAGGGTTAGGTGGTAGAGAACGCCTAAGGCGTTAACCTCGCCTAGTGGTTGCCTTCCACTCAAGAGTCTATTATTATTATTGGCTGACAGGTAAAAACGGATAGGGAATTTTTAGTGGTTTTTTTTTGTTTTTTTTTTTTTTTTTTTTTTTTGCTGTTATTTTTAGCTATACCGACTAAACGGTTAGAGATATTGTAAAAGTTGGGCTAGAAGAGCACCCAAATAAGCATCATTCAATAGGATAAGGAAAGTCGTGTGATGTTCACACCAGATTTTTCTTTTTCAATTTCTGGTCATTGCTGGCGTGGGGCATTAACCATTATCATTAACCATCTAAGAATCTTCCTGGTTGCTGGTTTTTCTAGTGACACCCTATCACCAATTTTTTTCTCAGTGCGAACATACCAAAATTTGCTCAGAAAAAGTCACCAGGCTTTCCCTGTAAGGCTTTTCTATACCTATCATAAATAGATATTTATGTAAATGGCAGCCTTCCTATACCTTCTTACGAGACATTGAATCTTTGCCATGGCACACACTCAAACTTTCTCCCCCTTCCCCCTCTTTTCCTTTTCCTTTTTTTTTTTTTTTTTTTTTTTTTTTTTAAAAAAAAGTAGCTTCCCATGGTGACGCCTCGACACTGGGTCGTATTGAGAGCTTATGTGCAGAATTTAATTACTTTTAATCTTGAAAATATTTGCACTGGCATTGTTCAAATGTTTAGGTCGCCCTGGATTTTCGTTGTACGGATTCCTCACATGCAGCTTGCACCTGAACAATGCACTTCTCATAACCTCTTCAAATCCATTGTTAACTCTCAACACAACATGTGAATCTTCATAAGGTCTTCTCCTCCTTCTTCTTCGTCTTCTTCTTGTTTTTTTTTCCTCGCTTTTCTGCCGAACCAACCATATTCAGATTCATTGGAATAAAGAACCAAAAATGTTTATTTTTTTGGCACATCCCCTGACAATACAAAAAAAAAAAAAAAAATACTTGCGATTCCTCTCTCCCTCCCTCATTATCTTTTCTAGGAATTAAAAAATGGAAACAAGTGACCCAGTAGGTACCAAGACTTTTCCACCTACTTTTTGGACACGGGCACTTCAGTGGATAGAAAATAAAATTTAAATTTTCAATTTTAGTCATAATAATTTCTCCACGGTATTTTGTAGGTTTCCCTCGAAAAAATAGGAGGCTTAACCTATTGATGCTGAGTGCAGGATATTTTCCTAACGCATACGATGTTAACCTTGCCTGCCTATAGGTTAGGTATACGAGTAAAATAAAAACAATCTACCTTAGTAACTACCTAGATCGTAGATCCCTCTTTAGAATGTAAGATGTAACGCAGTTGAGTTAGAAATTTCCCAGACGAATAGGTAATTTTTAATGGATACAAGCTACTTGGTTGTAAAAGGTAGGTATACTTTTACGGGAAGTTGTATGTGTCATTCATTTGTACATGTCTACAGAGTTCTTTACTAGTAAGATAGGTAGGTAGGTACTACGTCTACCTATGCATATTATAATAATCTAACTCTTCTTACTCTTGACTCTTCTAACTTATCTAACTACTGTGTAATAAATAGTCTAAGATTTAAAGAATTTTATCGTCAAAACCGAAGTACTTTCTACGTACCAATTAAAACACGTGGATACCTGTATTACCTATCTATGTGCTAATTGGCTACATATCGAAACACGTATGTGGGCAACTCACCTATTTTGGTCCCATAAAAAAGGAGAAAAAATTAACCCTCATGTGGACTTTAGAAGGTTTGAATTTTTTCCGCTTTGTGATACCTAATAGACACTGGCATACCTAGCTTCGGTATCGGTACTGAATACTCTCTTGCACGGAAATCCAACTCATGTTAAAAGCTTTTCAATATCGTCTTTATACATAATCGTGACAATGCAACACTTTAACCTTAGAGAAGCTCTCGGAGTCTGAATGACTCATTTAACTTAGAGGAATCATGTTTTTAGCAACGGAAGGACGCATAAATTAAGCAGAAAAAATCTTTCTAGGTACACACATAGGTGCCTACTTCCTACTAAATGAAATAAAAGAATGAGAAATTCATAATGTGAGTGCACGTATAAGTACCACCATTGGAATAATTGCAATTGTAATTATTCGACCATGCAAAATAACACTTTACTCTCTTTGTACTGTGCAAATCTATTTCTTTCTGTGTTGGTTTTCAAAGAGTTGATGGTTTTATTATGTTTTCGGATTTATTGTCTGGATATTATGCACTATTTCTTTCTGTGTTGGTTTTCAAAGAGTTGATGGTTTTATTATGTTTTCGGATTTATTGTCTGGATATTATGCATAAACTAGAAATGAATAAGCTTAAAACCTCCTTTACCTATCTACCTAGTTGAATCAAGTACCTACCTATGTAGTTAGGTAGGTAGGAGTTACCTACCCAAGTTTTTGCAAGTAAATACCTACATTCCTATGAAGAACCTACTTTTGTTACCTAATTATCTAGAAATCTATGTACCTACCTAGGAACCTAGGTAAGTACCTAGCTAGCAACTATCTTCTAACGTGTAGGTACCTACCAGGTGGGTAAGTTCTTATGTTTGTTTTACTGGCTTCTGAAATACTCGTAAGTAGATTCCTACTGCTCGTTAGCTCGTTACGCACTGGTCAATTGCTAATTCGCACTCTCATGCTAACACATTGGTAAGTGCGCTAAAATATCCCAGATTAATTAAAATTATAAACAAACTATGTACGCACTGGTCAATTGCTAATTCGCACTCTCATGCTAACACATTGGTAAGTGCGCTAAAATATCCCAGATTAATTAAAATTATAAACGAGCTATGTTTAACAAGTAATTAAGAACTTTCTTTAACACGTTCTTACCATCGCCATATGTAGGTAAGTATGTAGTTTGGTGTGAGGTGAGAGTCACATCAAGTGAGGCGTGCCACAGCAATAGTTTTTTCAAGAAAAAGGTTTTCTGTCTCTCCCGAAAAAAAAAAAAAAAATCCGGCACTAGCAACGTTTTGCTGTGGCACGCCTCAAGTCATCATTCAAAACAATCATTACCGCATTACGTACTCATATAGGTATGTAGGTAATACCTATACCTAAACTATAATTTTAATCGGCAAAGTTGTTGTAAGCGCTAGGCCGCCGCGCCGGTTCGATTCCCGCACGGGGCGGATTTTATCCTGAGCGGATAATGTTCGTTTTCGATCGTTCTGCCTTGTTAGGATGCGATATTATGCTTTTTTTTTTTTCCTTTTTACAAAGCCGCGTGAGTATTTTTAATCTCTACGTTCATGCAGTCTCGATAGGCAACATTTCGATAGACAAGTCCGCTTGACTGGGATTCGTACATGCTTTGAATAATACAAGGAAATTACCCTTCCTCTTTCTGACTGAGAAGAGATAGGTACATAATACATCTATTTATCCGAAATCAAAAAGAAAACTATCATCGTGTGATAAAATCGGCCTGTGAATTGTGAAATTATTTTATTATTATCCATCAGAGTACTAATAGGTATTCAGAAATGATACTTGAATACATATATACAATGGATGACACAGGTAACCATACCTATTAGTGCTGCTCAAGTTATGTTCACAAAATAATACGTATACGCATCTTGATTATAATACGAGCCTAGATATCTATAGGTATCTGTACTCCTATATGTACCAGTATAGTACGTACACTGTACCCTAAATAAACTTTACAATAATAAATTCATGATAACAATTCGTGCTGCTACTCAATGAGGCAAAACCAAAACTAATAAGTCATCTATTTGGCCTCGAGCGGAATACCTTCAACTCTAATTGAATTAGCCACGAATACCATTCATCTTCTTTGTTATTGACGAGTGACTACCAAGTACGAAACCATCTAACTACTAGAACCTAACCATCTCATCCAACTTGGGACTTGAGATGTAATCAACCAATCAAAAACTTCGACTCTGATGGTTGGAGGTGCTTTTAGATATTTTCACACGGACAGTATTGGACAATTCGTTGACATTTTGTACAAGATTGTATCATTCCATGCCAAGGTTGGTAGGATTGAATCTTGTGATTCTAAACAGTCCATACATTTTTTTTTATTCCCATCAATGGTTCGAGAATTTTCTAACATTATCCAGCATTTGAGTGGGGATGATTTTTTCACAAATAACGAAGAAGAGCAGTTGGTCAGGCAATGTGAAAGGCTTTAAAGGACAGCAGCCTCAAACCGGGACTGTCCAGGTCAAATCGGGATTTGGCAAGATGGCATGCCAAGTTGAAGATACAAGAACTCTGCCTATTGGTATTTTCTTGTTTACCAAACATTAAACATCGCAATGATTTCAATCAATACAAAGCTTCTACGAGTATTTATTTAATATTCATGCTTCATAAATAAACATGTGCTATGTCATCATACGCTGGAAACATTACGTCATTGTTGAATATAAGTAGGTAACCCTTGTCTGAAGTGTCAGGAGCCTTCAAATTTGAACAAACACTCGAATGATTAGCCTGAAATACCTATGTGTTATACCTGTATAGTGATGCATCATTAGCTTTCATGGCCAAGGTCAGGGCGAATAGGTGCCATATTAGATATTCAGGCAGATAATAGGTACACGTAGCAAAGTAGGTATTGGTACTAATTGAAGTAAGTAGGTACATCTTGATTAAATAAATGAAATTACGAATATTATAGGAAGATCCGTAAATAATATAGGTACGTCAAAGAAAAAGGAAAAAATAAATGAAATTTCATACATGTACAATATGTCTGTATAGTTATTAGTTAACATAGATAGCTTTTAGTTTAATTCTATTAAAATACCTAGGTACCTACGTAAGTATTAACCAGGTGTTCTAGGTACATTATAGGTACCTATGTACAAATGTTAGCCTACATACAAACATACCTACAAACGGGAAACTTTAGATATTGAGAAAACCATATTGAATATTGTGCCAAACCAAGTTACTGTATTCTAGTTTATTTTGATTTTGAGTAGAAAGTAGACTAGTCTAGGACAGTCTAGGTATCTAGGATTTACGCAGCTATTTAATCAATCTTTTGTAATGCTGGCACAATTCTCGAGGTCAGACAAAACTTGGTTTTTTACCTAACGGTTGGCAAACTTAACTGTAAAGTTATATTTATTGTTCTGGTCTTGAGGATAACCAATATTACCAATAACTGGCGGTACCAATATTACCATTAACTGAAAAAGATGAAATATTGAGTCCTCTATTCCCGCTCTTCTACGGTACTTCAACAAAAGAAAAACCAATCAAATATGTACTTAATTCCCCGGTTATGATAAGGAGATGAAAAGGAATGTCTTGCGAAACATTAGTCGACCTTGCTTGGACGATAAATCTAATGACGCTATGTCTATTCACGAGGTCCGAGGTCGTTGATTCCTTAGCAGTGAAGAGTCATCGATTCCGGGAAACACGTCACTACGTAGAACTGACGTGGTAATCCCCAAACGTCAGGAGCTTGAAGAAATTTCACCAATTTCAATCCCACATTCTCACATTCTGGTCAGTCTGGTGGACTCCTAGAGTAGAGCTTATGCGTCATCAAGACAATATTCTTCTCTTCAATCTATTCTTCTTCAAGCTCGCATGATTCATCTAATCTCGACTCTCGGTTTTCAGATCATACCCTCTATTCGCTCTTCGTGTACGTATACCAGTGGTTTTTATGGTCCCATGAAAAAAAAAAAAAAAAAAAAAAAAAAAAACACGAGAACTTACAACACGATAAGGGAAAGTGCATCACAGTTCGTGCGGGTCACAAGATACAGGTCTGATGAGTGATGAACTTACCGCTGCTAAGTGTATAGTTGCATACCTAAGCTAATGATGCCAATAGAAACTTGGGTACATTCCAAAGCATTGTCTTCAGAGCTGGTTGATATGAAAAAAATCATAAAAGTTTATCCGAGCAGTAATGTGATTCGTTGCCAAACCCTCATGCCGAACGATCAGTGAAGCGGTAAGCTCGGAAATTCTGATCTGTTCGCAGAAGATAGGGGATCAATCTAGAATTACCATAAGCTGAATGGTGGTCTAAACGTTATGGTGCTAATTCTCATATAGGTTCCTAAACTGACCTAAAGCTTGCAAACCGAATCTCTACTCAAGTGATTGAAACTTGAAGCTATATGAAATCTCAAAAGCTTATAGCCTGGTCTGATGAAAAAAAAAAAAAAAAAAAAAAAAAAAAAAACGTTGTTCCTACAGATGAAATTAACGTAACAGGTACACAGATGTTCCACGATTGTTAATACAAAAAGAGATAACCATTGACTGAAAATAGATTCAAACTCTCTGCAGAAGGGTTCTTTATAGAATCCAATTAAGAAGAAGAATGAATTAGATAGATGAAAGTTGCGGTTGAAGAGAGTTTATTGAAAATAATGACAATAGATGGAAACTTTGTCGCCCTCAATTTCTGTCAAAAGCGTTTGCGCCAGACATTTTCTTCCTGTAAGTACAACAAACTTCGTTAGATACTTGTTGATCAGGAGTGAGGATCGAATAAAATGTCCGATCAAATAGAACTCGAAAAAAATTGTGTCCAAAATATTCTTAAAAAAGCTTTGAAGCTAGGTGTCGATGAAAGTGAGTTTGTAAAATTGAATTGTGTTAGAGAATTGGGATTTAAAAAGGAGCCAAAATCTTCAAAGAAGCACATTCCGTTGTTGTTTTTAATTTTCTTAGTGATTGTTTGCTTTAATTTTCATTTTATTGAAATGGCGTCGTTGTTTAAGAAAATCCTGCTGAGAGATCCTGCTTTGAAAAGAGAAAAGGTAAGTGACTTTCCTATCTCCCTGACTGTCTAAATAATTCTGTAGCGTTCTTAACAGTCAAACCCCCAGAGCGGGAATTTCAAGTTTTATATTTTTGGCCCTAGACTTGGGTATACGAGTACACCTACGTACTTATACCTACTCAAAATAAATCAGGTACACCCTAACTCAGTAGGTAGGTAATGACCGCCATAAAATAGGTAGTCGGATAAGTCGTGGTTATCTTTCAATGTTGTGACCGCCAAAGAACTGAGACATCGATCAAAGTTCAGCATACCACAACGAAACTTAATTTTGTCTTACGTCATAACGAAATGAATTTTCAAAACCGTCAATTTTTTTAAGAAATATATTTTTATACAATGTAGGTACAGATAGATGGTCAGATCCTATGATCATCTTTAAGCAATCTAAGATAATCTCCTTGACTGTATTCTTAGGCTAGACTTGACTCAGTCCGGATCAAGGCTAACCAAATTAAGGTAACCAATGAACAGTATAGGTAAAATGTCACGTATTATTCCTACAACAGATGTAAATTCAAACGTTCACTACAGAGGGTAAAGTTATGTGTTTTGGATTTTTACTTATTTATTCGATCCATATACTTTTTATTAGGTCCGACACGAAAAAGCATAAAAGATTACATGTAAAAATACAAGGTACTTAGGTGTCTACCTTCGATCTGATAAAAAAAATGTAGAAATGTAAAAATTCAGCCATTTTTCGACGCATTTCATACTGGTGTTTTAATGATAAACTAGTTTCCTGGATAAAAAACAGGAGCCATAGTTGTTGTTCCTACAATGTATCTGATTTAATTATCTATTCTTTATATTTTGATATGTGCGTAGCCCTTTTGATCTAAAGAACCTAGCACGAAACACCAAGTTAGTCAAAGTTAGGTCTATTTCCAAGGAAAGTATTAGGAGAGATGGAGAAATAGCGGGAGGGAGAGGGAAAGGAACAGAAGGGAGGTAATCCAAGTTTAAATAGGGGAGCGAAAAACGGAACAAAAAATCCCATTTATTCTGACATGAGTGAAAACAGGTCTGTCGGTTTTAAAGGGGTTCTTTTTATCAGTTTTCCACAACGCTTGATAGTATAATCCCCACACACTCGTTTTATCTCACTTCATTGCGTTTTCCCCAAAGGAAATGAGAAACTATATCCATTTTCTTTGAACATCACCAGTCTAGAGTCTTCTCTTACACCCGTATTTATGAACAAGTTCTTCAGATCGTTCTGAGAATTTACTTGAGAAAAAACGAACTCAGAGGTAATCACGTTCTGAGCCCGTTCAAAATAGAATGGTATTTATAAACAAGTCCGATAAGGGGTGAGACCGGTTTTACCTAAGATGATGCTAAGCGTGTGGTACGCGTTGGCAACACTGTAATTTTACCCGGGATTTGTCAAAACAAGTATTTTCATTTGGAATGATAGCATGTTGCATGCACTAGTTCCCCACGGATCACTGAAGTTAGGTAACGTTGCGCGTGGTTAGTACCTGGATGGTGACCATCTGACCCCTATACCTACCTACCTTGAATTTTTGGTCATTTATCATTCGATTTTGAGTTCTAACTAGGTGCGTTTTTGTTTTATTTATTTTTTTTTTTCATAAAGTTTGTTTTTTCTTTAAATATTATAGATGAATTTAATCAATTTTTGCTTCACTATCGTAAAAATGAGTACCTACAACTTGGCTCGGGCTCCCAAGAGATACTTGCGAGATCCAGGAGAATACATGATTATTTTATTTATATTATTTTCTTTATTATATCAAAATAAACATTAAAGAAATAATAAATTAAAATTGTTTTTTAATAGGTAATCGTAAATATTTAAAAAATAAATTCAGATAAAAATAATTAATATTTTTTAAGGGGAATGGTTCGGTCAGATTTGTCTCAAGCAATATAACGTAGTTCTAGTATGTTTCTTTATGGATAAATATTTGTATATGGATACTTAATTCTGTATCATTGTTTCGACACTTACCGAAATAACAGAAGTTTATTTCCATCGAAGAATGCAAAATGAGCGGCCCCATACCGTTTTGTAAGGAAGTTCATGATTCTGTTTACTTGAGTGGTTATGTAGTTAAGTTAGTTAACAGACTACGTAACCACGTGTAGTTTAGTAATGGAATGATTGAATATTTTAGTAATGAGAACGGATTAAAGAAAAGAATGAAGTACGTCAAGGACAGACCTTGCCTTTTAATATCGTTAAACCGTGTTCAGTCTATATCCTACATCCATGTAAAGGAGTCTTCTGACCTATCCACTATATAGTTACAATCTCTAGTTTTAAAACTCTTGACACATGCATTAGCATGCCATTCAACACCGAATGAAACAGAAGCCATAGTTTCTATTATTTACAATTTTAATACAAACAGGAACGACAAAAAAAAAAAAAAAATGTTATAACTTAATCTTTACAGAAGTTTAATTTATAGTCTAAGAAGACGAAGACACCTACAAACCTTGATAAGTGAAAGAACGCATTTCGACTCTTCCGTTTTTTGTCCCTCTGATTGTGGGAATAAATACTTTGTCTTTATATTCTACAGGAAACGTCAGCTCGTTCACGACTCGTTCCTAACGTTATTAAGCCTAAATATTTGACCAAAAAGCATTGGATTTTTGCAAGAAAGATCAAAAGTTCTTTCTTAGAGTTCGGCTGGAGAGCGTTCCTGGAGCAAACTGGTCAGGAAACGCTTCCCTTTCTTCCTAGAGTTTAACTTAGTTGGTTAGTCTTAGTCAAAAATTAAATATGCGTAGCTTTTTGACGTGCATATAAAACATTTGTTTTTATTTATTTCATCATATTAAATAAAAATTAAATAAAAAAATATATAATAATACCACCCAATTTTACTTATATTTATTTATTTTTTGACACTAAACCAACACTGAACACTCAAATCGACAAAACTCTAATAAAAAAAAATCAGTTGTCAATCGATAACTAAACTTTAGTATAAATTTCAGTCTAATGTTTATTAGTTATAAAAGTAGACATGTAAACGTATTATGTAAGTTAACAAAATTTTTCCGTAACATGTAAACGTAAAGTTTAACACCGAAAGATGCTCCGTAAATGTAGTCGTGTAGTAGCAAGTCTCTTCGTACTACAACGTGTGAGATAGCGTCCGTCCCTCATGTAGCTTTCGAGTGGGTTAATGAATTTTTAGGAAGAAATTAAGCATTAACAGGACTACTT
>NW_007377939.1:125057-151148 GCF_000475195.1 Diaphorina citri | reverse complement strand
AAAAAAAAGACTAGGTTCTCAAAATTTTATTTCATTAAGAAAGTAAAGATGAGTGCACGTAAACCTCGAGGTATAGGTCCTGAAGGGTAGCTTTTTAGGTCAGGCTACCAAAACCTGAAGTCTTCAATGTCCGTCTTTTCATCCCTGCTGACATCTCCCCAAGATCCCTCAAACCACCGTAAAAGCAGTGTCCAACAAGGAAACTTTGCTTCTTCCTTTGTTCACTTTAAACGTTATTTTACGTGTTTTTCTATAAAACATTCATGAGTTGTATGTCCAAATTAAATTGGGAGGGACATTGGGTCCCAATTTCAATGCAAGTTGTGAACACCTAGAACCAAGTTGTGGTCTCCGAACGGTTGACCTGGTCAGTAGTTTGTGGTTCTAAAAAAAAAAAAGGGAAGAAGTCTTGGCTAAAACAGTTCCCTCAAACAACAGACTCATCTCCCTGCACGCCTTTGTCTTTTTAACATGTCCCTTTCTATTAACTGAAACATTAGTCCTGCACAAATACCTCATCTCTTGGAACAAATAGGTTATTGATTGGTTCCAATGTGTGTTTTCCTGATAGGTTTAAGTACGGTAACTAATTTTTTCTTTTTTTTCGTTTTCCACTCATATGTCAACTGCAATTCAAAGATTGGGCACCATCCCTGTGATTAAAAAAAAGTTAGTTTCTGGGGTAAGCACTTCTATTACTACTTCCTTCGACTAGATTTTCGTAATTTTTTTGTGTGTATTCTAAGCTCTACTGGTTTCAGATTTTTAGACTAGCAATAATAATAATAATAATAATGAAATATAATAAATAAAGGGGATTTAGATAAAAAAAGTGCAACATCTCTCTACGTAAGCATAACGGCCAAGGTCTTCTGTCAGCCTACCCAGTCTTTTAACAGCCTACCCACTAAGGCTCACCCAGCCTGAGTGGGACCAAGAAAAGCCAGAATCACACCCAGAAGGTCACCCATCCCGGACTAGCTTTAATATCAAAGTTTAAAGGGACATTTTTTTTTTTTATTATTTCGAAGGTATTTAGTACATAGATCTGTGAAGAAATAGAAAAGACAGCAAAAAAACAAACTTACGTTATATTAGAAAGAGTATCAGCTAAGGAATCTAAAACCTAAACCTCCGTTCACCATATCTCTACGAGAATAGATCTGTCGCATTAAATATTAATGGAATCTTTTCAAACAACACAAGCACCTCTTTAGAGAAAAAAGACACAGAGAAGATTTTTTTTTTTTTTTTTTTTTAACTACCTTTTTGAAAGTCCTTCTACATTTCACGGCTATTTTTAAATGTCTCTGCTCTGTAGGGTTGAGTAGTCTTTTTAGTCTAATCTTAGCAGAATATAAAGGTAAAATTATTACTCCATTCTGCTTACAGGTGGATCATGTCCATTTCCCCTCTTGGCAAGCTCAACTTCGAGGCTCCAAACTTTGGACTTTGTTGCCCCCACCGGAATGTACGTCTGTGTGCAAGAAGCTGCAAGTCCTAGTAGAATCTGGAGAAATAAGTAAGTGACTCAAATTCATAGCTATGAATACATATTTCAGACTTCAACTCATTTATTAGATCCTTGTACATTGGCAAAAATGTATTCATTTAGATTTTAGAAAGTGTCATAAATTTTCTTTGGGATTAAAAACTAAGTATACAAGAAATATTGATTGTTATTTATGTGATTTATGAGTATAAACAATATAATTTCATGAGCAATGATTCTCTGTGTGATTTGGATTGCGTCAAAAGCTCCAACTCGTTTACGTAAAATTTTACAAACCAAAGTACTTGCATTTTTCCCATCACCTTTCATACTTTTTATTGGTTCGTGATTATCTTGTGGTTTTTCAATGTACTTGTTACTTATAGCTCATAATTAGATTACCACAGTTACACACTTGCCTAGGAATTACCTGTGATAGCCTTGAACAAATACTTTCCTCCCTAGTCAAGGAATTGCGGAAATTGAAACATAGTGGTTTTATTATCTTTTATGTCGTCCGAATCGTATCCATAATTGAAAGGATCTTTCCATGGCATACCCTTATGCCATCTTTTTGGTTTTGTGACTATTCTGTTCGCTTCTTGTGAGTGCGAATGTCGCCAAGAGTTGTCCGTTGTAGAGTTACAACGAGAACAGGTACAATATGTACAATAGGGTCCTCTCTTGTAGAATTTCAGCAACCAATCATTGTGATAGTCGTAGAAATCTGTAATCAAAGGATGCTCATTCGTAGATATGGTCCGAAATGTGTACCCTGTGGTTAATTTCCTCCAGTCTATTGTTCTGCATGTGTATCTCTTGATTATTAGGACGCTCAAAATTGAACAGACGTAGGCAACTTTACACCAGGATATTGAGCATTTAATCAGCATTATTGTGAGATTAAAGACGACATCGATTGTTGTTCACTCTGAAAATATTCACATATAAATTTAAGGATTGAATAAGACTTTTCATTTTTCTAACCCGTTTTATTTATTATTTATTCACGTTCTCTAAACGAACAGGCAGTTTGCCACATAATTCGAAAGCAATTTTCGTAGCACTAACTTTGTTTACTATTGTTTACAATAAACTAAGCAACTCGTTGGGATGAGAGGTGAGAAAAAAGATGTGTGATTTGATAATATAACAGACGAAAAAAAGTACAATAGAATGATTGACTCTGTGGTGGTAGTCAACATTTGCAAAGACGTTTTGAAAAGAAATGCATCGAATATGACGCGATTTGAGGGATAAAATAAATAAATTAAGTAGCTAAATGGATTGGTTAAGTAATTACGAAAGAAAGAAAATGCAGCTAAGCGCATTACCTATCTAGCGCATTACCTCTTAAAAGACCAACCAACAGTATACTTTTTTATTATTTTTATTTATTTTTTTCAATTTAAATATACCTAGTATGAGTGATTATTATAAGTAGTCTAAAATGATCTCCCTCTATTTTCAGTTGTGCTGGATACAAACAAATGGTTTCATGAAACGAAGATTGTCGGAGATCAAATCAGCATCACTATTGGCGCAGAATATGATTAGAGACAAAAGATAAACTATCTTGGATCTAGTTAACCAGATCTATGCATCACACAAAGGTTCAGATTCATACTTTTATTTTTAAAGGTCTTCACTACTAGTTTCATGTTTGTATTGATAAAAACGTGTAGGTGTAATTTTATTGCTCGTAATCATTCAATTACTCTCTCTTTCCTCAAAATGTGGTAGTTTGGGCACATCCACTGAAAATCCTTTGTTGGGAAATTTAGTAATTTTGACACATCCACCAATAGAGTAGTTAATTTATATTGTTATTCTTTCTCTTCTTCTGGTACAATAATAATTTCCTTATTTTATGTCACATTACTAAAATTATGCAATAAGCAGGTACCGGCGATTACTTCAACTTCAAAGCTCTATATTATCAAGGCCCAAGTACAGAGTTTTCATTGGAATGTTTTAATTGCATTTTATTCAATAGGAAGGTGTTAGTAATTACTCGTAAGTAAGTACTTATAGGTACCTATCTAAGTACCTGGGTAGTAGGTAATTATAAGAAACTAATATCTAGATAGATAAAGCCTCTGGTTAGGTAGGTAAAACTTGTTTACAAACGTGCTAATTATATTTTCCTGACAATTAGTGATCAATCATTATAGGTACCTACGTACCTACTTAGTACTTACCAACTCTATATGTTTGTTTCATTTTAATAAATACTCGGGCATTAACTTTTGTGTCGAAACTTTCATTTTCTGGGGATTGATCAATAACAAGATTCAATTTTTCCAAAGCAAGTAGGTACCTCGGTTTCTTCAATACCTACTCAAGTGTATGACCTATGACTAGAAGGATAATTTTGCCACCTACATAGACGGAGACTTAATTTTATTTCACCATTCTCCCCTCAAGCTGCTCGGATAAATATCGATTTGATATGATTCTATTATGTCTCTCTATAATACCGTCCTATTATACTGAATTACTGATCTCAAGTCGGCCGATCGGATTATGCTAGTGTGAAATTAATCCATGGGCGCTTTTACTTTGCCACGTGCGGCGAAACTTTAATGAATCTAATTGAACATGAAGCATCCAAGAAGAACATTATAATTGAAACATTATTCAAGAGTAAAAGTGAAAAGTCGTTCAGATTCCAAACCTACCGTAAGACGTTAGTTGAACCCACGCTAATAAAATGTTATGTGCCATCAAATTTTGTAATTAGAACATTAAAAGGATTATAAAAATAAGTGGTATCGACGTTATGTAGACTTATGAAAGTGCCAGTGGCATGTGTAGTATTTGATAAGGTGAATTTGATGTGGTAGTAAAATAAAGAGTAAAATGATGGGTGACTTGAATGGGGAAGATGAGGGTAGGGTATGCCCTGAGCAACTATTAATGAGTGTTTGGGTGGAAAAGCTCTTTTAGAAGAACCCTTTCAGGTGGAATAAACCCTTTTATCTTTCTTTTTATTTAATTAACGTTAATAAATAAATAAAAATGCTTTAACTATCTTTGAAAGTGTCTAATTATCTACTTTTTTTACACTCGTCATAAAGATACTCGTATCTTCAATTACCAATATATTTATAAGAAATCCTGGAAGTGGAAAGAAAAATGAGAATAAGGAAAAGATAGAAAATACAAGAAATTGCACATCATGTTGTAAACATACGTGAATAAATATTTCATAATTCGGTATCTTTTATTCAATAATTATTACCAGTACAATTATATTGTAATAACTAAAATAAAATCACATCAAATTACTCGTATATAATTTTATTAACATTTAATTTTTAAAACAACATGATCAAACAATGTGAGGAATTTGAGAATTCATCAAACTTTAGGATTGTATCATAAATGAGTTCTTGTTTGTAAGAGCCATCTCGGATTTGAAAAAATGGACAATGACTGGCTATTTACTACATTTCGGCCAATCAATGCAATGATCTGCTATTTTACTTATGACACAACCCTTACTCTGTTTGTGAATGTAACGAGACTGTAGAAAACTTTACAAAATTAAAATCGTGTAAATTCGATGGGATTATTAATAGAGCATAGTAGTTTGCTTTTTTATTTGTAGATTTTTTTTTTATTATTATTAATTAGAGAGAACGATATGTCTAAGACCTAAGATGAAAAGAAGCTTCTCTGAATTCTACAGTGATTTCCAAGTTCATTCCATCAATCTCATTGAGAAACTACTCCAAAAAAAAAAAAAAAAAAAAAGATCTTTGGAAATTCATGATACAAGTTGTAAATGAAACAGCATTCAAGATCTTGATAATTCAAGTATGGAAACCGTTTGATGACATGACAGATAGGTACATATCTCATTATTAAAAAAAAAAAAAAAAAAAAATAGAAGATACTTAAAAAGGATCTACAAATACTTGTAGGTAGCTTAGCTTTCTCTTATTATTTTATCATTATTTATCTTAGTATGTCTGAAGGATATATTACGAGTTAAATAATCTTGTTAAAAGACATCCAATTTTGTTAGTGTTCTGACGGGTAATGCTTGGGATTTGGCGAATAAACATGAATATTTGTAAATAACATTATTGTTGGAAATAGTAACATCACGTTAAAGGAATATAATTCCAAATTACTAATCGTTAGGTACATAATGACAGAAACACCTATAGGTACCATTAGATATTCGTTACTATCTAATCTAAAAACTAAACAAAGATTGACACATGCTAACATTTTAAGAAATAAAAATATTGACTAGATATCATCTATTATATTGTAATTTCATTACTCAAACAAATTAAGGATATCAATATCGCAAAAATAAAATGTGAGGATAACGTTTCCAAAAGTGTCAGCTTTTAGGAAATAGATGAGTTGCGGTTGTTTCAAAGTCATAGAGCAGGAAAAATGAGGACCAACGGAATTTTCCTTTTTCTTCTACGACTTCTAGATACCGAGAAAAATCGATTTAAAAAATACCGGTAAATCGTGAAGTTTGACGTCACGGCATACGCTCCCGTGGGCGATGACGTCATAATTCATGACTCCCGCTTCGTTTGGTTGTGCGCAAGCGTTTCTGTGCATTTTGACGTGAAATCTGACGTCACAACTCTTCGAACTTTTTCATTAGAACGGCAATTGAAAATTAAATTTTCGACTTTTTAAAGTTACTTTTTCGGAGTTTTGACCTCAGATTTGGATTTTTCACAACTTTTTACGTAGGAATCGACCTTTTATTAATAATATTTTCCCAATTGCAACTCCTCCATTGTAGTTTTATTGGGTCGATTAGTTCTCTTACAGACTTCACTATAACTACGAGTACTTTCTCCAGCAATATAGATCCTACTTGATCTATTACTATTTCCTTAAATTTTTACCCTCCATCAAATGTACAAGTACCTACACTTACTAACCTACCTAATTTATGACATTCAATTTCCGCTATTTTCCTTTCCCCTGGGTAACTTCTCAGTTAACCTATTCCAAAAAGAAATTATTTAACAATTCAAATATTCAATATACCTACCTAGGTAAAATAAAAGTAATCTAAGCTGAATACATTCGATTCCAACTCGTGTTTATTGTTTCACAATAAAATCGGATATTTTCTTTCTCTTTTCTTTATATTTTCTTATCTTTATTCTGACAAATATACTTGTCACACTGTCACATAAATTGACCACTAATTGCTTTCTGCATTTCCATCAGGCGATATATTGTAAGATTTGACATGGGTAATAAACATAAAGCTATAGCTACCTAATAATAAGTAATACATGGCTCACATCTCGTGGGTAAGAATCACCTGTATTCAGCTAAAAATCATACGTACTGCATCAAGTATAAATGAAATAAAACAACACCTAACAAAATTACAACATCAATATTTTATAAAATCAAATTATTATTTTCTTTTAGTTTAGGATATAAAAATAGAGAGGTACATTATTTATTTTTGAACAATACACAACCAACATGACATTAAAGTCAAAGAAATGAGTAAAATAATAAAATTAATAAAACTCAATATTAGCCAATAAAATTATTATTAATTATCAATAAATTTAAAACGCCATAATATGAGTTGGTTTAAATGTTTAACGTATATAAAAATAATTTTAATTATTATTACCTACCTACTATTTAAATACATAAATAGACATCTAAATTCATTTTTCCTACCTAGTTACGATAAATAGTCTGCTATTGGTTAAAAAGATTTTCGGAGGGTGATTTGAAATATTGTGTACCTATTGCCAAAATCATAGTGTTTAAGGTTTAACTTCACAGCAAACCATAAGAAGGTACCAGCCTTATCAATTTGTTTGCTGTAGAAGTGCTAACTGCACTGTCTTTTTGTCTGTACTTACATTGAACTTTTATCAATACGAAATTCGAGATGATCTTTTATTTGATTGGTTGAATACTAATGAACTATAGGTCATTAATGTTTAAAATATTATGTACTGGCAAATGATCATGATCCCCAGCCTCAATAGGTTCCATAGAAAATACTACATACCTAGTATGATACTTAGTAAATAATTATTATAGGTAGTTTTATGGATCTTAGAATAAATAGATACCTACTTACATAATATTATGATACTCGTTGCTGGGAGTGAAAGAGAAGAGTGAGATTTGATAGGTTTTGTAAAAAAGTATTAAAAGTCCATAGCTAGAAAATCTACCACCTTATTGTATGTATATTTAGGTATAACTTATCGTACGCGTAAAGGTAAAAATTGATAATATGTATAATGAAATATACAACATATATTAGTAACTCATTAATTATTTATAGTTTAATACCTATATTAAGTTGAAGAGAAATTCAGTTTCGATTTTGTTGTAGGTAGTTATAGGAAAGAAAAATAATAATTTCAATTTCGTAAAAGAAGCAGGTAATATTTGTTGATTTTTCAGCTCCTTAATTGTAATTAAATCTACCTACTAAATAGAGAGACAATCTCTATGTAAAGGTGACATTGGTTTAGTAAAGATCGAAATATTCAAGATGGGTAATTCATCGATAACAAGCAAATTTATTTGGCACAATTTTCTGGAATTCTCTATCACATTAAAAGTTTAAACGGAATACAAACTGCTCTTACTCTTACTTACATTATGAACAATGAAATATACATTATAAACAATAAAATACAACCTAAACAGAAAATAAAATCAGTCTTTTTCAGAGTGTTCATAGTTTATCATTCCCCGCTTTCCATAAAAAAGTATTCCTTAGCAGTGTAATATTAGGACGCAAAGATTGACCAAGAATCAAGAATTCTATCTACAAACTTGAACAATAAAGAGGAAAATTAAATAAATAAATAAATGACAGTGGGAAAGATTTGAAAATAAATAAGAGGAAATATATAAATAATTATAGTCTGTGAAGAGACTTCATCCTGTTATTCATACAAACCAAACAGTTGAAATCGGACCTACGAAGAGATCTTTAAAACTTTAGAAGTACAACTACTGTTTAAATGGAAGTTCATAAAAGTAAAATTGTAGCCAAAAAGAGCACCGTAACAGAAAAAAAAAAGTTGTCACTAAACGATTTTTAGGCCAGCTAATAAAACGTAGTGGTAACTTTTTCCACACCAATTGGGAATTTTCGAGACCTTTCAAGGGAAATTTTGTGGAACCAAGGTAAAAAGAGAATGCAAAAATGTCACTATGTTAGAATCTTTAGGAGACACCTCCAAATACCTTTTTCCAACGATTTAAGATCATAAAATCCACAAATTTCTAAAGTAAATATAAACCTAGATACAAATAAATATAAACAATTATTTTAAATTTGGGATTTTGGCATTTGATAGCCATAAAGCCTAGAAAAGATACCCCCCCCCCCCCCCCCACTCTATGACTTGATTTTTGGCCTGGGCGACTTCAATATTAATTTTTTACTAAGCTCCGTCTCCTGGGTTTACTGGGTTGTATACATTACAGACATCTGCGGATGAGTTATATCCGACTATATCTCATTACACTTGTCTAGGAAACATTCTGGCCGATCATACCCTGCCAGTCTACCTCCCGTCAGCGCCTGTGCTGTTCTATCCTCGACTGTGGTTTGATCCTGGGGTTATGCGTCCTCCTAGGCTTGTTCGTGGCAATCGTCCAGGGTCACTGATGAGTTTGAAAAAGTGACCGGCGGAAGAACATCCGCAGGATACCAGATCCTCCGTGTTATTCCTCTGTAGAGACGCCTGAACTTGAGAGGGTCATTAAACTTTCATGACTAAATTGCTCATGTGGTATTTCATAGCAGGTAATTCATCCTAAAAGAAGAAGATAATAATGAAAAAATAAAAATTAAAGAAATATGTACATTTACACACACGCATTATAAATTATTTATCGCTCGCTCTCGTATAGGGTAACGAGCCAAAGAAGAATAGAACCAATGGTGAATGGAATTAAGTAGAATGAAACGTATACACTCATGAGATCGGACTGGAAAAGTCTCTTCTTCCTCGCAGTCTACCACACAGGCTAATAAATTTTGACATTTCATGTTGTTCTATCCCAACATTCCTGAATAAATAAAGGCTAACAATCTAATAAATCCAACTTGGGCTTTTTCTTTTACGGAGTTGACAGTGACAAAATGACCAAATGTTTTTCAAAAAGGGAATTGTTTTAAAAAATTCAACATGCGTTTGTGTGGTTTCACAGAATTCGAAATTCGTTCTTGCTTGATAATTGCAGGTAATTTATTGTTTTATTGGTAGATAATTATTTTGTTAATTCGGCAGATCCTGTTCATTACAGTAGGCTGATCTATTCTAGGTACATAATTTATTCTACCAATATGACGTCGAAGAAGAAAAGAAGAGGAAGGAGGAAGAAGAAGAAACAAGAGAAACCGACATGGGTATTTCAAAGATGATAAAAATTATCGGCAATAATTGAAAAGAGTCAGCAGTTGATGCACCTAACGTCCAACTTATCGTTAACTTTATTTCCCTGACCTTGGTCTGGATTTTCCGGAGGAATCATGAAATTTTAGTGATAATACGTAATCTGATTATCTGAGTCTTGCCCAGCGTAAATTACGTTGCTCCAGTAGAATCACTAGATACATTATAGATAGTAGATAGATAGGTTAAAGGAATACCGACTCTTCGTATTAGGGAGTACTAATAGGGAGTCTGGAAAACATCACAATATTATCAACCGAATTGTACCAAATTTTATTGCATCTGCAAGGACTTGGTTTACTGGAAACAATTATGCCAAACTTATACGAGTTGCGATTATGAGCACTTGCGTTGTTGTTATGAGCTGGCTCCCCCTTGGGATGGTGGGACACCACCAAAAACCCGCCCCCCTTTTTTTTTTTTTTTTTTTTTTTTTCTTTTAATTCCACCAAAATCCTATGATACCTATCACCTACTTTATTTATTTAAACTCTTTATTGGTTATAATTCAATGTGCACAACTACAATTACTTACAAAAAGGGCGAAATTATTGCCTGGGGCATCTCTACCAACGTACTTTCTATGGAGTTCCAGTCAATTTAAGCCGACTGTATTGACGCACTTTTACCTGTTGCTCTATAACACGTCTTATGTTCATAAGCTAATACCCCGTGCTATGACATTATTCATTAGGCACTTTTATAATTACCTCGGAGGGAATATATCGAACACTGGTATGTCCTCGATTCAGCGTATTGTTCGCTGATGCCAGAGGTCCTATGCCAAGCATAGAGGATGTGGCATCCGAGTATGCAGGTAATGAGACTCCATGATGCACAGCTGGGAGGATTTCAGGTGCATTGTTTGAGATGTTCATACTTGGCCCACTTCCATTGGTTGAGGAATTGTTGCTAGAGTGTCGCCGATAAGTTGCCAAAAGACGTTCCCTGCAGAAAATCAATTACAGTAGAACCTCGATTATTTTAACTCTCTATCATTTCAACTCCAAAATCCTACTGTTTTTTTCTATCTATCAAAGGATATCCTATCTTATCAGAGGAAAAGATCACAGAAAGTGATTATTATTTAAACCTCGATCATTTCAACTACCCCCGGTCCCAATTAGTTGAAATAATCGAGGTTCTACTGTCTGGCAATAACAGATTAAACATAGTCCAGATACTGATTTGATAACAACTTCCCTTGATGTGAATCTTGAACATTGTTCATACGTCAATTGAGTCATAAATCATGAAATTTTCATCGGATCTTACGGAAACAATTTTTCACAAAAAAAAGTGATTAGTTAAGTGATATATTCAACCAGTTCCTTTAGAACTGGTTCATATTTATGATATAACATTATTATCGAACTGAACAAATACTTAACTTGGATAAATACCGAACTTGATCAATAAAATACAAAATAAACAGGATGCTAGGCACACGTTTGTGTTCAGATTCATCCTTATTGACCGTAATCAGAAATTTACCACCATTATGTTGGTCATTATGCGTTCATTTACCTATTGCGATCGGTACAAGTACATGTTGTTTCCAATGAAATACCTATCGAGTAATTGCTAATAGCATTAGATCGATGAACTAACAATACTGTGTAAACAAGAATGAGGCAAACAATACACTACTTAACTATTGAATGTTTCTTTTTGTTATTCATATTTTTAAGGCTTTCTGTTAATCATAGATTGAGGGTTTATTTTTAGGTAGGCAATTTCCTGCCGTTTTGCTGCGACTTTAACTTACTATCTTTATGTATACCCATTTAATTATTGTTAACCTGGAAGTTCATACTAAACAGCAACTTCATGCTTTTTCGACCGGGGACCAGCCCCTTCCAGGGTAGATGCTAGTTTCCATGGTCTGGACATGGATAGCCGCCAACGTTAGCTACAGCAACAACAACAACTAAACTTGTCCTACCTCGACAGTCTAAATAAAGGCACTATACTATGTTGAGGTATCGCGGTAACACTCACCTAATGGGGTCTTTGTATTTGACACAAACGGTGATTGACAAAGCAATGAGTCCAGCACCGAGAATAAAGCCTATCGTAGCGCCAACGGCTACCATGCTGTAACTAAGTGGCAGGTCCTCGTACTCTTCATACTCATACAAGTCATCTTCTTCATCGATGTCATCCACCTCTTTTCTTGGAACTGAAAACAGATGACACATTTAATATCACTCACTTACTAATCATAATTTTATAATTTTAATAAAAGCAGTGGATGAACTGCGTGAATTGCGCAATAAGGGACTAAGGCGGTCTCTTCCTGATCCCTTATGTGCCGCGTCCATTTTAGTTTAGGACTATTGCACTAATAAGGGACTAACTGGTGATCAAGTGAACGACCGAGCTGATTGGAAAAGGCTAACGAAAAATGCCAACCCCGTTTGAACGGGACCATGGCAAAGCAAAAGAAGGAGAAGAAGAAGAAAAAAGAAGAAGAATAAAAGCAGTAATTGAGTGGAAGAGCTCCTTTAAAGTCTGGCTGGGGGAAACAGGGAGCAGACCAGTGTCTTGCTGTGAAACTATAAATAGATTAAATAGGGATCAGAGCAGCCAAACCCTAACCAGCCTGGATACCTGGGGGTTACAAAGGGTTTATTATGCTTTAAAGGAAAAGCACAGGTCTCCATGATGGTTGACTGTTCGGGATGGGCCAAGTAGGTAATCTCGAGGCCAAAGATCTTTTTCTTTCTTTAGTTAGTTAGTTAATTTGTACCAAAATCAAATATTGGTACCTATCTAAATGTAGTTTTTACCTTCAAAGCATTCTTCATTAGGCTCCAAATCATCAGGACATCCACACACATATCCTTTAGTCCGACCTTTGTAGAAGCACAAATGACTACAGCCTCCGTTATCTTGGGCACACGGATTCCACGTAAGTTGCTTACTCGCTGATATTGCTTTGATATTGAGGAAGTCTTCCTGATTGCTTCTGATCAAGTGAACGTCCCATTGCCCGGTATCGCTCTTCTCTCGCGCAATAACGACGGACATTGCCTCCCAGTCTGTCCAGTAGAGCTCTACAATGAACGCTTTACCTGGACTTTGACGCTGAAAATAGAATAGAATATACCTTGTTTATCCTGCCAGAACAAGACTGATAGCCAGAGGAATTATAACTAAATCTAAATATAGGTAGTTTGTAAAGGTATTGCGTCAGATTTTAAAATATGCTCGTACCTACCGATCACAAATGAGCCCTTTTCGTCTAATCACTGCCTTTCATAGATTCGTATAAGCTTAACCCATTTTTGGGGCTGTTGCTCCTACACCTTAGCCTCAGAGTGGGCTTTTCGTATGGAGTCGAGCTTTCTGGAGGAAACGTACTTATGATGTTCAAGCTATTGCCCCTTTATATGGTACTTTCATAGAATGATATTTCTTTCTTTACCATGACTCGAGAGCAACGTACCTGTCTGCAAAGATGCAGGTATTCTAGCATTCTTTGTCGTTTTCCTGGACTTTGAACAATTTAACAAGTTCCAAGTAATATGAACTCTTCAACATCTAAAGTAATACCAAAGAATCTGCAGATTGTATCAGAAGTTAAGCTCTTAAGCGTTGGAATAATGTTGCCTCTGATGTCTTACTCAAGATCTTAATTAATTTCATCATCTTTGGCTTAGAGATATTTATCCTTTTTTTTTCTTTTCTTTTCTTTTTCAAATTCAAAATTAATTGCAGGTAGCATTCTTTTTTTTCTTTTTTTTTTTTTTTTTTTTTTCTTTTTCAAATTCAAAATTAATTGCAGGTAGCATTCGTCGGTTCATTTCAATTTTGTAAAGGGAATAAATAATTCTATTAGCGGATTTGCCAAAATCACCAAATTTTCCAACACAGGATAAAAGAGGGGAGGAGAATCGGAGTTATGTCGAATTGTTAAATAAAAATGAGATTAATTAGCTTACCACACTCAAGCCATAAGGAGCTACTTTGGAAATAACAATCTTTCGACTTCTTCCAAAGAAATCACAGTATTCTATTCTCTTATTCGTGCTGTCGGCCCAGAAAAGTCGCCTTTGTTTGAAATCAATGGCCAGTTCATTTGGAAAAGCTAGATCTTCCTCTACTAAAACAGTTCGGTAAGATCCGTCCAGATAGACCTTTTCTATTTTGGTGGTAGGAGAGTTGTCGTACAGGCCCCAATGAGAATAGAACAGTAAGCTGAAACAAATCATAGGAACAATTAACTTTAGTTTTCAAAGAAAACAAGAGATAAAAATGACAAAAGGAAATTGAAATAACAAAGCAATGAGACAGACCATCCACTTGTTCTTCCTTTGAATAAAAAAAAGAAACAAATCATAGGCAAATATTTTTTTATGACCGCCTGAAATTTCTGTGAGTATGCAATGTGCCATGTAAATCAAAGATTTATTTCGGATGCGGACGGGACAACAATCCGACTATAAAGCTAGGTCATACTATTTTCCGATTGGATGAATCTTAATCCAAAGTTAAAGTCAACCAATCTGATTGTTCAAACCAGTTGTGATCCTAGCCATTAGAGAAACACACTCACCCTCGTCGGGGATATACAGCAATGGCTAACGGTTCCATCAGGTCATTGACCAGGATTTTCTTATGCTGTCCATCTGATCGGGCCACATTGATGGTATGCATTTGAGAATCAATATAGTAGATGTTGTTAGCTACCCAGTCGATGACAAAATTATCACGGATAGTATCGTTCATGAGAGGAATAGGCTTGATCCTTGTTGAATCAGACATGTCGAATGTTCTGAAAACATAACAGGAACCATTAACATCATAAACATAAAAGAAATTCACTCAGGCTTGATCCTTGTTGAATCAGACATGTCGAATGTTCTGAAAACATAACAGGAACCATTAACATCATAAACATAAAAGAAATTCACTAAAATAATAAGGTATGTGTACCGTTGTATCAAATAAGTACTTGCCTTCTAATGATTTTTGCAGACAAACGGTGACACCAAGGTAGGTAGGTCTGTATGTAGACAAAATTCTCAACATAATGACAATAATGTCAGGAAAATATTCGTAACTTGGAAACCTGATTTATCGTAGGTACTGACCTTTTTCTACACAATCAATAGAAAAGACAACCAGTCTAACCTCAAGTTTCCGGACCTCATGTCAGCAAAGTAGATGAGATTCTTCGAATAGTGATAGTCAAAGAAAATGGAAGACATATACTCCGGAAACGGTAACGTTACTGGCAGTAAATCGGCGGTATCTAGAGAAATCCGCCGAATAACGCCAAACCGGGATGTGTATAACAGGAACTCGCGGGTTCGGGAGAAACAGGATCGCCTGTCAGCTGACAGAAGAATTCCCGTGGGACAAGCACAGGTGAAGTTGGTGGGATTCCGGAGACATAAGTGCGAGCAGCCTCCGTTGTTAGAACCGCAAGCATTGGGGAAGGAGATATTCTGGAAATGTAAAGAAGAATAGGAAGATGATTATTAATCTTATATTATAAAATAAAGATCCATTCACATTTCACACACTGATCGCATATAGTGTACTCGTATATAGGTAGTGTATAAAATATCTACTTCTAATTCAGAATGATTTGTGTCTTTTCCTGCCAAAATGAAAGTTCTCGATACCCCTAGAATTCTAAATAATAAATAAAGAATTATTAACAATCTTCTATACTCACTTGAGCGGCCCGCACAAGCCACGGCCTATCAACTTGAGCAAACTCCACGATATCTTTCACATCGTACTTATTGGCTCTGTATATCTTTGAATGCTGGACGTCCGTCCAATACACGTAGTAATCCAGCACTGTCAACGTATAAGGGTGGCTCTGAACAGCGTATGCTCGCTTGGCTCGTCCGGTAGCGAGGGTTTTATACTCGATTGTATGCTTACTAGTGTCCACCCAGTATAGCTTGGGGTTGTCGCTGTAGTCGATGGCGAGGCAACTTGGCCAGATGACTTCGGTTTCAAACACAGCCCTGAAATGTCGGAACAGAGAGAATGATTGGGATGAGAACGGAGCAAGATCTCAAAAAACAAACATTACCTTTAGGACCTACTGTCTTTCTTGCTGAACAAATCATTGAGAATTTTCACACTGTGACACAATTGATTGTTTATTCATTTTCGTAATTATAGCAAAATTAAAAAGTTATATCGTGCTGATTAGACTCCGAGCTGATTAGACAGGTTCATCACTATTTGATATTTAAAAAAAGAAAAGGAAAAAAATCCTCAATCTCACCTATTCGTTCCATCCATATGCGCCATTTCAATCCTGTTATTCGTCAGTCTTGTCCTGGACCAGTCCGCCCACACCATCAATCCTAATCCATAATGCACTACAATCGATCTCGGGCGATACAAGTTCAACCAAAACAGGACCTTGGCATTTTTTCCATCGATGTCGGATACCATGATAGTCTGAGCGTTCATATCCGTCCAGTAGATTTTCCTTCCGATAGCGTCGACAGCGATGCTTTCCGTCCGATTCAGATCGTTGACGACTAATCTTTCCCTCCCGGTCATATCGAATCGTACCCGCTCAATCGTTTTCTCAGAAATGTCCGACCAGTAGATATATTCGTTTTTCGTATCGACGTCAACCGACGCTACCATTTTGAGTTGACGCAGGGGGAGGACGATGGGATATCTGTATTCGACGTCGAGAGAAATTTGTCGAATCTTGTCTGTTTGGGAGACGAGCAGGAATTTGGATGGGTTTTCCGAGCACGTTCTTCGGTCCTCCTGGGAAATGAATAACACAATAGGTATATATGTAAGTGGGTGCTCCTTATTATAATATTAAGTAGGTGGTCATGAGTACTTTCCTTTTCCATTTTCTCTTCAATGATGACACAAAATATGTAAATATTGATGTGCCTTATACTTCTTATATTCATATTAGTGTAGGTACTACACTAACTTTTTATAATTATATTGCATTCCCCAGGGAGTTAACTATTCTTACTAATAGTCTTTAATTGCCCAACGAATAATCTTACCCTCAGTAGATTTCCAGCCGGACAAACACACCTAATGCCATCCTTGGGTGCAATGAGGCACAAATGTGAGCACCCTCCGTTGTTTTCATTGCAAGGATGAGTTTTCTTGGATCTTCTTCGATGAAAAATGTCAATGTCCGTCAGGCCCACAACTTTCGTCCTGAAGAAGAAATGAAAGGAGGTTATTGCATCAATTTTAGATAGAGATTCATTAAAAATAAATGCCATCAACCATCGGCTTCAGCTATAGCTATCGCCTAAAGCTGAAGCCGCTACAACAACAATAACAATAACAGCTATCAACCGTTCCTAATTATTATTTTATTTTTTCTTGAACTCAAACCTAACCTTTGTTTTGGGTGTAGATTATTACTTAATTCCCTCTAACTTGTAGATAATTAGTTATCCTTCTGTTTGCTGGGTTTATCTTGAAGTTTTTACCTTTTTTTCGTAGAAACTCACCTCAAAACCGTCGCGTTGCTAGCTTTATCGTTACGAACGTTGAATGCGGTGATTGTTCCCTTTGAAGTGTCGGAAATGTATAGCCAGTGCTTATAGATCGTGATTCCAGCCGGTGATTCCATACCTTTGGCTGAAAAAATAAATTTGTTTGTTTGTTAGTTTTTTTTTAATGGGAAATCATAAATTTGTTACGTTCCTGGATCTGAATTGAATTTTGAAAACGCGATGATTTCATCGAGTACAATATCAACAAATATTTTTATTTATAAAGCCAAATTGTGTGCAGTATGACTCTAATAATGATAAAATTGAATTTCTAGCAGAACGTCTACACAAATTAGGTGTTTGTTTAACATCACTTTCAAATGATGTAAAGCTGTGTCCACATATTTTTTATTAAGTTTCCATTTATTAATTTTCAATATAACTCTTTTCAACTTACCTATCAAAGTCTGCTTTCTTGTTCCGTCTAAATTGGTAAACTCGATCGTTTTCAAACCTACGTTGGCCCAGTACAGTCGAGAATTTTCCAAATCAATTGCTAGACCAGTGGGATTTTTCAGACTGTCCGATGCCAAGATGTGGCGGTGACTACCGTCCATGCCAGCCATTTCAATCTTGTGCAAATCTCCCCAGCTACACCAATACATGATACCACCTGAAATAGATAGCGATAAATAAAATTACAGCTATAAAAAAATAATAAAAAAATAAAATTGTACAACATGATTATGTCTAAAACCTAACAATATTATAATAATAAAAATGAGTGTAAAAAACCCCCCCCCCCCCCCCTAGTTCGTATGACTTGATTTTTGCCTGGCGACTTCAATATTAATTTTACTAAGCTCCGTCTCCTGGGTTTACTGGGTTATACATTACAGACATCTGCGGATGAGTTATATCCGACTATATCTACATTACACTTGTCTAGGAAACATTCTGGCCCGATCATACCCTGCCAGTCTACCTCCCGTCAGCGCCTGTTGCTGTTCTATCCTCGACTGTGGTTTGATCCTGGGGTTATGCGTCCTCCTAGGCTTGTTCGTGGCATCGTCCAGGGTCACTGATGAGTTTGAAAAAGTGACCGGCGGAAGAACATCGCAGGATACCAGATCCTCCGTGTTATTCCTCTGTAGAGACGCTGAACTTGAGAGGGTCATTAAACTTTCATGACTAAATTGCTCATGTGGTATTTCATACAGTAATTCATCCTAAAAGAAGAAGATAATAATGAAAAAATAAAAATAAAGAAATATGTAATTTCACACACACGCATAGTAAATTATTTACTCGCTCTCGTATAGGGTAAAGCCAAAGAAGAATAGAACCAATGGTGAATGGAATTAAGTAGAATGAAACGTATACCTCATGAGATCGGACTGAAAAGTCTCTTCTTCCTCGCAGTCTACACAAGGCCTAATAAATTTTGACATTTCATGTTGTTCTATCCAACATTCTGAATAAATAAAGGCTAACAATCTAAATAAATCCAACTTGGGCTTTTCTTTTACGGGTTGAAGTGACAAAATGACCAATTTTTTTCAAAAAGGGAATGTTTTAAAAATTCAACATGCGTTTGTGTGTTTCACAGAATTCGAAATTCGTTCTTGCTTGATAATTGCAGGTAATTTATTGTTTTACTTGTAGATAATTATTTGTTAATTCGGCAGACCCTGTTCATACAGTAGCTATCTATCTAGGTACATAATTATCTACCAATATGACGTCGAAGAAGAAGAAAGAAGAGGAGGAGGAAGAAGAAGAAACAAGAGAAACGACATGGTAATTTCAAAGATGATAAAATTATCGGCAATAATTGAAAGAGTAGCATTGATGCACCTAACTCCACTTTATCTTAATTTATTTCCCTGACCTTGGTCTGGATTTTCCAGAATCATGAATTTAGTGATAATACGTAATCTGATTATCTGAGTCTGCCCAGCGTAAATTACGTTGTCCAGTAGAATCACTAGATACATATAGATAGATAGATAGATAGTTAAAGAATACCCTCTTCGTAATAGGACTAATAGGGTCTGCGAAAACAATCACAATATTTCAACCGAATTGGACCAATTTTATTGCATCTGCAAGGACTTGGTTACTGGAAACAATATGCCAACTTATACGAGTTGCATTATGAGCACTTGCGTGTTGGATTATGAAGTAAAAAAATAATAAAAAAATAAAATTGTACAACATGATTATGTCTAAAACCTAACAATATTATAATAATAAAAATGAGTGTTTTTTTTCGATTAATAGGTACCTAGTTAAACACCTTTCTTTCACTCCCTTTAAGATATTTTACCAGGGAGATCCTATACTTTAACCTTTGATACTGCGAAAAATAACATTTAAAATTAAATTATGTACCTATTGGATTGACAGCAATATCTCTTGGTTCACTCAGGTTCTGCCAAAATAGGAGCGTTGGGTAAGTTCCATCCAGATTTGATACTTCTATCCAGTTGTATTCAGATTCTGTCCAATAGAGTTTATTTGTCCTCCAATCGATTGCAACGCCTGCTGGTTTTTCTGTGAAAATAAAATCGAATCAAAATTAAAGCTTTATAAGTGACTTTGAACTCCCTTCAAATAACAGTACTTTACTTATTAAAAGAAATGTAAAAAAAAAGCTCTAGGTATAAAAGTAAATACCAAGTTAAGTACAATTTGACCTTTCGTTTCAATAGCTGAGAATAAATACAAGATATTACTTACTTTACAATTGTACCTAATTCGGGATAAAGTATCTATTTATTTATTATTATTTTATTTGGGCCCTTCATTGGTTATAATACCATGCACACAAATACTAGAAATTACAAAGAGTGACATGATTGTCTGTGACAATCTCTAAAATTCAATCCTGTATCATTTATAAACGGGATTAGTATCAATCCAGTCTTTCCTGAGATAGTATGGCCAGCCTGATGAGGACTAACAAGTCCCAAACAGTACTCACTAGTATTGTGTCTGATGACATTGTACTGAAAAGTTCCATTGATATGGGCCCGATTAATTTCGCCATTTTCGACATCCGCCCAGTACAGTGAATCGTTGGCACTTTCCCAGGCAATTGCCACGACCGATTTCACGTTCATAACGGGCAGAACCGTTTCAAACGTTGGGGAAGGTTCTGTGAGTTGACTGATCCGAAGATCCTTTTGTCTGGCGTAGATGAGTAATTCTTCCGGGGACTCCGAACATGATTTGCTGAAAGGAAAATAAATGGGTTTTTTAATTTCCTTTTTGGACCATGAAGGTAGGGCAAGTAGTCAAATTATTATTGTTAAAAAGTTGAATTGACGAAAGTGCTAAGTGTGTGTTGTTGTTGTTGTTGCTTTTTTTTGTAGTTAGGTATTAAGAAAAAATCTCTTCCCAACAGACCCACAGCTTTTATTTCTACTTCTTCAGCAAAAAAAGGAGAGAGAGAGAGAGAGAGAGAGAGAGAGAGAGAAGTTTTAATTAGCGTAATAGGGTTCCCAGGAGGACCGAAGATCATAAAATGTACTTACTTATCCGGGCTGAGAGTTAGACCTAAGGGGCACTGACAGGTAAATCTATGTTTGTTGGGCAAGCAAATATGAGAGCAGACTTTGGGAGCACAATGACTTTGATAATTTGGCTGTCTGTGAGGGTGATAACTAAACAATAGAAGAAGAAAAGAACAATGAAAATTTTGAAATTTTAAAAATACAATATTTTATTACACAGGCGTCTAAATTTTTTAATGGAGTATCATATTGTCTTCCAAGCCTGTGTTTGTACCTAACAAGTTTCAATTCAGTCGGCCGGTCCAGAGAAAGTAGCTGAGGTTGTAAGATTAGATATAAACATACCTCTAGGTATGAAAAAAAGGAGATTTCTCAAGAAAAATCTTAAGAACCTAGGAATTAACACCTCAGAAACTAGTCATACCTTCTCAAGAAAAGTTATACCTTCTAATATTCATAGGAAAATGCAATCCAGAATGAACAGTTTTGATGTTGCGTCCTGTGTATTTATTGGCCGATGAAATACTTTTGGTATGCCAGTCAGTCCAGAACACAAAGTCCTCATACAATGTTATGCCAAAGGGATGAGGAAGACCTTTCGTAATGACCTGAAAAAATAAACAGACCGAAACAATACTTAAGAGATGAAAAAAAAAAAAAAAACAACACGAATTAAAGAAAGAAGAGAAAGGAGAAGAACAGCAATAAGAAGGAAAGAGAGAGAGAAAGAGAGAGAGAGAGAGAGCTGGGTCTGAGAGAACAAAATAACGAAAAAATGAAGAATGAAAAGTGGAAGTTTTTCTTTCTTTTATTAATCTGGAGTTTTGTTTTCTTAGATTTTTTAAAACCTTTGAAGTGTGCAAGAATTTATTCATTCCTAGGAAACGAGAATGAAAAAAAAAACTTTTTTGTGTTCTTTTGTCTTTGATGAAATAAAGTTTACCTAATGGGTGAACTGTAAAACTATCTCAGAGTGTTAAACAGCTACTTGGACTCAAAGGGTTGATCCAAATAATTTTTTTTTCGATGTACAGTTCAAAAATGATTCTAAGGTTTAAGGAGGAATTGAAAAATTGTATACCTATCTAGGAATTACCTACATAATTATTAATTATATTATGATATAGGTACAAAAGGACATTAGTAAACATGTGAAAAAAAAAAATGACAACTGATAAAAGAAGTGTTCGAATTTGACTTACTTGTTGCCGTCTTGAGCCATCCAAATCGGAGCTTTCTATGAAGTGATGTTTCGCCTCAGTCCAATAAAGGCGATCCTCCTCGAAATCAATGGTCAATCCGTTAGGCCAGAATATATTTTCCGTGAGGATAACTTTCCTATTCGAGCCGTCCATTTCTACACGCTCGATTTTTGGCGTTTTGCCTGGAAAAAGTGTTAAAAGATGTTAGGACAAAAATTTCCATATTTCACCTTGAAAATAAATCTTTTGTAGGTTTTTTCAGTAGGTACGAATATCATACTTGTCCTTGCACTTTCTGGAGTCTAAAGACAGTCTGGGTATATTCGTATTGCCCTATTTCTCCCAATCGATTGTTTAACTAATTTTTCAATAGAAACCAGTGAAGAAAATGACTTTCCTTTCACAGAATGTCCATACACAAAAAGCCCACCCAGAGGCTTAGGTGTAGGGGCAAAAAGCCCTAAAGGATAGGTTAAGCTTCTACGAATCTTCCTTTAACAGACTTTTTCAAATTCCTATTTCAAGAGCTCACCCCAATCTGTCCAGAACACAAAAGCATCTCTCGGATGAACGATGACAGCTCTGGGCTTATCGATGTTATTGTGCCCTATTTCTCCCAATCGATTGTTTAACTAATTTTTCAATAGAAACCAGTGAAGAAAATGACTTTCCTTTCACAGAATGTCCATACTCAAAAAGCCCACCCTGAGGCTTAGGTGCAGGGGCAAACAGCCCTGAAGAATAGGCTAAGCTTCTACGAATGTGAAAGTACAGATTTTTTCAAATTCCTATTTCAAGAGCTCACCCCAATCTGTCCAGAACACAAACGCATCTCTCGGATGAACGATGACAGCTCTGGGCTTATCGATATTATTAGCGATCAGTATTTTCCTGTTCTTTCCATCGAGGTCGCAAAATTCCACTCTTCTTGCTGCGGTGTCTGTCCAGAAAACAAAGTCATGAACCCAGTCCACTGACAGCGAACCAACGCTCTGCATACCAGTGTGAACAATGTCTGAAAATGGAGAACGGAAATAATCAGAGAAGTAAATAATTACCTAGGAAGATACTAGATAAGTACAAGTATTATAAAGGAGGCGGTAGCGCTCCGCCCCGCCAAGCCCACCAAGTCAAAAGAGTTTAACAGCGGCAATATTAAGAGATATTATACACCATAACGTGTACAAAATTGGGTACCTTCTTTTTTTATATTGATATTGGTTGGGTTCAAGCAATTCCGTTCGTCTTCGCCTAGTGAGCAATCCGGGATTCCGTCACAAAGCCAGGTTTTCTGAAAGAACAGGGACTCCGTCAAGAACCCTTTTTTTTAAGGGACTCTTTTAAGTTTATTCCTACACTGTATACGGTTTATCTTGACCTACGAGTATTCCTACGAAGAACAAAATGTACTATGCTGAAATTTATGTTTATGACCTGACTTCTACTCGAACCACCAACCTCCGGATCTGAGGTTTACTCACGACCGCGACTACACACCTGGGGTGAGGTTATTTACAGCAAGTAAGACAAAAAATCTGATCGTCCATTGCAATATCTGACCACACAAGCAGGTTTTTCTTGTAATGGTAATCGACTGCCAAAACGTTATGCAGGTTTCGAATGATTGCCGTGTATTTCTTGTTGCTCAAGCTTACCTGTAATGGGAAATGGTGGATGAAAAGAAAACATCTAAAGAGTTAAAGAGGAAAGACATATTAATTTATCAACTACATATTTCTGTTCAAGTTTACTATTACTGTGAGATAAATAATTAAGTTGGGCTGTTCAGTGGGGCTGGGCAACGTATCAGAAACAGACCAGAGACCTGTTCAGTTGGGCTAAAGGTTTTTCCTGTTGGGACAGCTCATCCCTTTTTGGGTAGGATAAACAAGATATGAGTAGATATTTCATTTTATACATGCAATACTGATAACAACTGTAGCAGGTTCGCCCCTAGTCCACCCCATGGCTTACTTGGCACTAGCAGTGACTTATTTGTCCCTTTTAATGTCTTCTTTATCGCTAGCAGTGACTTACTTGTCGAATGTCTATTCGATTTTTGAGCCGGAATACATGCCCCTGTACGATTGCATCTGAGTGGGAAAATTCAAAACGAGGAGATTGGTTTTCATATGCCTAGTACAGTAAAGGACAGTAGAGTCTGGCCTACAGTAAAGGAGAAAAATGAAGCTTGAGGGGATGGGGACTGGGCCCCCTCGCCCCCCCCTTAATAACTCCCTACATAGATAGACACAAATTTAAGTACAATATAACTACATGTAAAAAATGCAATTAGTTGAATAGAGGAAAAGTGCTTTTAACGCATCCACTAATTTGTCTAGGCTTCATGTTTCACGAAATGTTGATTTGGCATCTCCACCAATTTGCACAAATTCCTCGTGATGAATAGAGTGTTAGAACTCGTTGAAAAAGACACTTGAAAGACTTATCGATAGTGAATTAGAACGATTTTATTGTGAATTATAACTCTTATTTTATTTGCATTTCTTGCAGCGTGTTACTGTGTCAGAGTGGCATGAATTGAGATAAATAATATTATGGTATTCCTAACTTTATTACAATTACTGACATTTTTTCAATACAAGGGCAACGATAGAGGTATTATTGGAATCTATTTACAAGTAAGAAATACTTATTTAAAATAAGAACGTATAGCAATAAAAAGAGCGTGAGTTATTTATTATATGAAGGCTATCAAACTTACGTTATATTGTCTGAGCTCAGGATATATCCAGGATTACAGCCACAGGTCTCCTCATTTGTAATGGGATCAACAGCACACCAAGTATGACATGGCGAATTTTGAGAACAGCTTACTCTCTTGGGACAATGCCTTTCATCTGCGAACATTGAGGTAAAGGGTTTAGTGGTAGAAAAAAACTTGACTTTCTACATACGTCGGCAGGCAAGTAACTAAGAAAAGCTTTTACTAATGTCCACATCGCAGCCACAGGTCTCCTCATTTGTAATAGGATCAACAGCACACCAAGTATGACATGGCGAATTTTGAGAACAGCTTACTCTCTTGGGACAGTGCCTTTCATCTGCGAACATTGAGGTAAAGGGCTAAGTGGTAGAAAAAAAAACTTGACTTTCTACATACGTCGGCAGGCAAGTAACTAAGAAAAGCTTTTACTAATGTCCACATCGAAATGAAGCTACTAAATTTTCATGTCGCTACTGGAATTCGAACCCCAGCCGCCCAGATTACGAGTCCAACCTGCTATCTCTGAGATATTAGACCTTAACACATTGCGTACCACGACTAATTCTACAATGTTTTCCCAGGGACCGGGTACATATTGGGTTAATTTACCAGTCACAACTTACCGTGTGACAGTCCGTAACTGGAAACACTAGTCTAATTCTAATGTTTAAATACTGTTAAAAGTCATTATATAAAATTCTCATTTATTTGAGAAGTTGTCTACAAAAGTAATAATAAAATTAATTGAGCTCTAGCTACGATTATGAAGAGGTAGTTAAACTTTCATAACTTTTTCCTATTTCTTTTCTTCACCTCCTTAGGTACTTATGTAGGTAGACGTATAATAATTTCCCAAAAATTCTTCCGCTTGCAAAATTTTCATTAGGTACTTCAATATTATTCTCCTGTACTGTTTGTACTTTCCTTTGTTCTCTCCTCTTTTTCCTTCTCACATCTTCCCTTGTCCTTTTCACTTTTATTTCGAATCCGTCATCTCTCACACTTTTCTCATCTGTCCTTTCTTTCCGTACAAATTTAGTAATGAGCCATCTGCCTTAGCCATGAATAATAAAAACCCATTAATTATTTCCAGTGAACGTTAATGCTTCTAATGAGGTTTTAAAAAATAATCCGTTAATCCCGGGGAATTAGAAGTATTATTATTACCTAAATTCTAAAATTTCGGATAGCTTAGAAAGTAGTCAATTTATATAGCTAGATAAATTCTGGTTCTCACA
>NW_007377939.1:0-124297 GCF_000475195.1 Diaphorina citri | reverse complement strand
AAATAATAAAACTCAGAACTCAGGCTCTAAAAGACATTTTTAATTACCTATTATTGAAAAAAAAAATCAACTTTTTTTATCCTACGGAGTGATAATAAACTTTCTATTATACCTATGTAGGTAGCTCGTAGGTATTTACCTAATACTTTCAAGTAGGTAATTATTTTTTCAGTAACTTCCTCCTCGTTTCTCTCACCCGGTCCCTCTTTATTATTTTTTTATTTATATTAATAAGAAAAAAATAAAGCTTCACTATCTTATTTAACAAATAAAAATATACATAAAGAAAAGATATTCAAAACATTCCTAGCTGCTCAATTAGATATTTATAAAACGTTTAAAAAAAGCAATAAAAAAAAAGTTTGAAAAAAATTAATTTGTTCTTTAAAAAAATATTAATAAATAAATATTGTCATGGAAAGTAAAAAAAAGATTCATCAAAGATACACAAGGGTGGTATTATTGATTGTGTAAACTCCATTCAACTCAACTTTAGATTTTAGATATATTTAGAAATTAGGTACTTCAAGATTTCCGAGAAAAAATAAATCAGTAAATTGAATCATATCTTAAATTACCTATACCTTTTTGTACTCCAGGCGTTTTCCTTTTTCCTGCCCTCTTCATATGATTTGCAAACTCCATTATACATAGATGTTTATAGGTATTTGTAGTATTCTCCGATACTTAGTATATAATTCATTCTCAGAACTTTCCGTTCCTTTTCTCCTTTTCAATCGTCTCCCTTTGTCCTTTTTCCTGCCCTCTTCATATGATTTGCAAACTCCATTATACATAGATGTTTATAGGTATTTGTAGTATTCTCCGATACTTAGTAGGTATATAATTCATTCTCAGAACTTTCCGTTCCTTTTCTCCTTTTCAATCGTCTCCCTTTTGTTCGCCTCTTCTCCCATGCTCTTTCTATCTTTGGTAAAATCAGTAGGCACAATTGTGTCATCTTCACCTCTCTTCCTCTAACTTTGGTTAAGTCAATATTATCTCGGAGAGAGAGAGAGTGTGAGAGAGAGAGACGACAAATAGTTCGCCTCTTCTCCCATGCTCTTTCTATCTTTGGTAAAATCAGTAGGCACAATTGTGTCATCTTCACCTCTCTTCCTCTAACTTTGGTCAAGTCAATATTATCTCGGAGAGAGAGAGAGAGAGTGTGTGAGAGAGAGACGACAAATATACCAAAAAAGAAATAAATAAAAAATAATGTATACTCGTATATCGTAAGGCCAACAATCACCCAACCAAAAATGTTCTCCGGGAAGGTAAACATGAGATTTTAAAGCAAGAAAAATGTTCAAAAAGTAATTATTTAATTAAGCATAAAGTAGGTAAGTAGGTATGTATAAAGTCAATATATTTACCGACTTACCTTCCCCACGTGGGCAATGTTTCTTCCCATCACACAAGTATTTCTTGCTGAAGCAATCCTTTCTCGGGGCTCGAACAGTATGCAGGGGAAAATATTTGATATTCGACCCCACCTCCGTTGGTCGGGGTTCGGCCAGTTTCATACAGGAAAATTCCTTTTGAGCGTCGCAAGTTTTGTTGCAATTCCGTTCGTCTTCGCCTAGTGAGCAATCCGGGATTCCGTCACAAAGCCAGGTTTTCTGAAAGAACAGGGACTCCGTCAAGAACCTTTTTTTTTAAGGGACTCTTTTAAGTTTATTCCTACACTGTATACGGTTTATCTTGACCTACGAGTACCTATTCCTACGAAGAACAAAATGTACTATGCTGAAATTTATGTTTATGACCTGACTTCTACTCGAACCACCAACCTCCGAATCTGAGGTTTACTCACGACCGCGACTACACAACTGGGGTGAGGTTATTTACAGCAAGTAAGACAAAATCTGAATAATAAATAGGTATCTAAATAAAATTAAATCTAAATGAAGTAGGGTTCAACTTTGGGAATCCACCTACCAAAATGCAATGCCCAGTGGTACAGCGATGTTCATCCGGGGAGCACTTCTTAGGAGGGCTAGCTTGTGGGCATTTCATCTCATCTTCCCCCATCTCACAGTCGAACTCATTATCACATTGCCATTGAGCCGGAATACATGCCCCTGTACGATTGCATCTGAGTGGGAAAATTCAAAACGAGGAGATTGGTTTTCATATGCCTAGTACAGTAGTCTGGCCTACAGTAAAGGAGAAAAATGAAGCTTGAGGGGATGGGGCCTGGGCCCCCTCGCCCCCCCCTTAATAACTCCCCTCATAGATAGACACAAATTTAAGTACAATATAACTACATGTAAAAAATGCAGAGGAAAAGTGCTTTTAACGCATCCACTAATATGTCTAGGCTTCATGTTTCACGAAATGTTGATTTGGCATCTCCACTAATTGGCACAAATTCCTCGTGATGAATAGAGTGTTAGAACTCGTTGAAAAAGACACTTGAAAGACTTAGCGATAGTGAATTAGAACGATTTTATTGTGAATTATAACTCTTATTTTATTTGCATTTCTTGCAGCGTGTTACTGTTCTTGATAAATAATATTATGGTATTCCTAACTTTATTACAATTACTGACATTTTTTCAATACAAGGGCAAGGATAGAGGTATTATTGGAATCTATTTACAAGTAAGAAATACCTATTTGAAATAAGAACGTAGCAATAAAAAGAGCGTGAGGTATTAGACAGAAAAAAGCAAAGAGAAGAGGAAGGTAGGAAGTAAACTAGATGAAGAGGGTTACAGAAAAACAGAAATGCAATTTGCGAGAGAAAATTAGATGTGTGATAGAGGGGGAGAGGGGGGGAAAGAGAGAATTTTTAAATTGAATTTAATATCTAGGTATGTGTTTAAATCATTCATAGCTTCAATTAGGTTCAAAGAAAAACCCCTCTAAGTAAGCTAAGGTTTGTCTTTTTAGATTTTAAAGGACTTGTTCCCTCCTTAACTGCCATGTAATATAAATTGAAGTAGGTAGGTATAAATTAGATTTAAATATAACATATGAAAGCTCAATCACCGAATTCGCTCAATGAGCGTAAAAAAATATTTATATCACTCTGCGGACTGACTTTTACCAACCACGAAATTGAGCGAATGTGACAACTTAAAATGTACATTATTAATATTAGTAACGTTAAAGGAATTAGTATCGGTATACGAAAAGCGAAAAGCGTAGGAACATCATAAATTAGCTCCTTCGTAGAAAAACGGAGAACATGAGCTTTTAAAATAATGCTCTTAATAGGGACTCACAATATTACGCCCTTACGTGAGTGTAGATACCTCCACTTTTTCGCTATTTTTTCTATCGTTTACTGGTGATTTCTATCCTGACTCCTGACTTTAATCCTATCTGGAGAATGAACTTTTTTTATACCTATATAACGGAGAACATGAGCTTTTAAAATAATGCTCTTAATAGGGACTCACAATATTACGCCCTTACGTGAGTGTAGATACCTCCACTTTTTTGCTAATTTTTCTATCTTTTACTGGTGATTTCTATCCTGACTCCTGACTTTAATCCTATTTGGAGAATGAACTTTTTTATATATATACTAAAATAGACATTTTCAACCCTCGGAAGAACTAATTGACCTGAAATAATAATTGAAAATGTTTGATGATTTCTTTTAAGAATTCGTTTTTTCCTCTCTCGTTTTTCTTTTTATTTCAACTCCTTGAAAATAGCCTCTTAATCCTGTGCTTTCATTTGATTTAACTAAAAAAAAAAGGTTCATTTCACTTGGAAAGAAGCAAAAACTAGAGAGTTCAAACAACATACTGTTCTTGGAGTGGGGAGGGGGGATACGTATCAATACCTAAAACAAAAATAAAACAAAGTGGAAATCCAAGTTTTCCGAAAGAAAATGAGACATCCTCCCACATGTTTTCTCACCATTCCAAAGAGATAGCGTCTTCTTGCTCACTGATGTGGGGAAAATTCTTTGGGAAATTCCTAAGTCCCTACTAAAGCGTGCTAAGATCAAAATGTTTTCAGAAGTTCCTCAATTGTAACAAATTATTCACTTTTTGTACTGAGGAATTTCTTGTAGGTACCCTACCCAGAGCACTGGCACTGAATCTCCCATCTTTATATTGAAAAAGTTTTTTTATCTTTGCCCCCCCCCCCCTTATATGTTCTCACTAGGTTTTTCAGTCCGTTTCCTATACGTTCTTGTACAAATAATTACAGTTGAAAGTTGAAGAAACACCGTACGACTTGTAAAGGTGTTTAAACTTTGCTCCAAAAGAACAATAAGTCTATTCCCTCGGCATGTATAAGTTAGGTGAGGTTCAACGCCAGAAACTCTTCAATCTATCCCTGTACATTAGGTACTTGTACCTAGGTACATATCAAATTAATTAACTTTTGATGTGTGACCTTTCAAACACTAGAATGTTTTTCACACGCTTTCATTTTTTCCTTCTTTTTTTACTAGAAAAAAGGTACTAAAAAAGGGGGTATCAACAATCCAATTATAGCATTGTTATAGTTATGTTTTGCAAACTAGTTATTATTATTTCCACTGCAAAAAATAAATAAATAATAACATAAATAATTTTACAAAAGGGTTCAACGTGATATGAACTAGTGTTTAGTGTTCGCCTGTTGGCATATCACGGAACAAACTACGTAATGTACAAAATCGTCGAGTTAGAAATGATGAAACTCAATTCGTTCATTGAAATTTTAGCCAAAGTTGCTCGAACTTGGCACAGAGATTTGATAAATTATGTATTAAAAATATCCTTGGGTCCAGTTTCCAGAAGGTACGGTTCGGCCGTTATTCCGGACCAAAGTTCCGCTATTTAGGGCTATACAAGGAAAAAGATCAAAAGGAACTAGCGCTTCTCACAAATTTACTTTTAGCCACAGGTCTCTCACACTTTGCAGACAGCGTCCATAATTGATGACGATCAAATGTATCTGCGGGCTGGAACTCGAGAAATGGACGGTTCGGCCGCTATTTAACGCCCGTCAAAACTTTGAAAAAGCTCAAAAAGAGTTCGGCATAGGTTATCTTTTGTAAAACACCCATGGAGTTTAAATCGGCAAAATTATTGCTTTTATTTTTATGTACAAACACATTGCATATATACGAGCCGCCCAGATTACGAGTCCAACCTGCTATCTCTGAGATATTAGACCTTAACACATTGCGTACCACGACTAATTCTACAATGTTTTCGCAAGGATCGGGCACATTTTGGGTTAATTTACCAGTCACAACTTACCGTGTGACAGTCCGTAAACACTAGTCTAATTCTAATGTTTAAATACTGTTAAAAGTCATTATATAAAATTATCATTTATTTGAGAAGTTATCCACAAAAGTAATAATAAAATTAATGGAGCTCTAGCTGCGATTATGAAGAGGTAGTTAAACTTTCATAACTTTTTCCTATTTCTTTTCTTCACCTCCTTATGTACTTATGTAGGTAGACGTATAATAATTCCCCAAAAATTCTTCCGCTTGCAAAATTTTCATTAGGTACTTCAATATTATTCTCCTGTACTGTGTTGTACTTTCCTTTGTTCTCTCCTCTTTTTCCTTCTCACATCTTCCCTTGTCCTTTTCACTTTTATTTAGAATCCGTCATCTTTCTAACTTTTCTCATCTGTCCTTTCTTTCTGTACAAATTTAGTAATGAGCCATCTGCCTTAGCTATGAATAATAAAAACCCATTAATTATTTCCAGTGAACGTTAATGCTTCTAATGAGGTTTTAAAAAATAATCCGTTAATCCCGGCGAATTAGAAGTATTATTATTACCTAAATTCTAAAATTTCGGATAGCTTAGAAAGTAGTCAATTTATAAAGCTAGATAAATTCTGGTTCTCACATTTTTTTTACGATGCGATGGTATGTCTGCAGAAGACATTTTTAACATAGAAAGTAGGGAAAAAATGAATGAATGCTAACGAAATTTGGGAAGACACGGTTAGGAAAGTATATTTTTCATTGTTCCTTCAACAGAAAGTTTCAGTTCCATGAAAACGTGGGTTGAAAAAAATAAGCAAACAACAAAAAAGGGAAGGGAACATTCGTTTACTGTCCCATTTTTTCCTCAAATTTGCTTTCAAGAGAACTTTACTTTGGGAAACAACTGAATATTTTTATTGTTTTTTTTAGTACCTGAGATAGTATACTACCAATACCAAAGTTTTTTACAAATACGAGTATGTACCAACGAAAGTTGTGTAAAAGTACCTACTATGAACGTTGAACGTAGACATTTTATAAACATAACGAACCTAATCCCTGTTTCTGCACGGGACTTTTCAAGCAATGTTGTGGTTACTTCGGAAGAAAGTTGTCATTAATGTTTAGCTTTTCTTGTAGGTACCTATGTAGGTTTATTAGAAATACTTTTTTTTAGAGAAAGTTTAAAAGCTGGAAGAGAAGGAGAGGAAAATAGAAAGCAAAAACTCATTCTCGCAACTTTTTGAAACATAATCCTTCTCAGATTTTTCTACTCAAAAACTTTTGAACATACCTATGTATATACCTACCTATCTTTTTTCTCTCTCTCTCTCTCTTTCTCCTTTTTTTACTGAAGGAATAAATATACATACCTACCTAGAGGATACTTGAATAAAATATTATAATCGCGGAAAACAATGTAGAAATAATAAAACTCAGAACGGGGAAAAACGGGACTAGATACGGGAACAAGGATTCATTTTGGGGAATTGTGCTTGAAATGTTTCTTTCTAAATAATAAAATGAATTCTCTGAAATGCAATTCCTTCCTTTTATTTTTTATCTTACTAGGATTTGATGAAAAGTTAGGTATCTACAATGGAAAACCAAAATACCCGAGATAGGTATTGCTATTTACCTTCCTTTCCCCTCTCTTTCTCAAGGAGAAAATAACTGTAGCTTACCTACCGAAAAAAAAGTCAACCCATGTTCTATTATTTCTCTTACATACCTACCTACTCATTTCTTATTTTTTTTTTTCTTTCCAAGGTTGACAGTTCTTTCTATTCTAAACAATTCTTCATGCATCTTCTTATTCCCTGAAATGCAGTTCCTTCCTTTTATTTTTTATCTTACTAGGATTTGATGAAAAGTTAGGTATCTACAATGGAAAACCAAAATATCCGAGATAGGTATTGCTATTTACCTTCCTTTCCCCTGTTTCCAATCTCTTTCTCAAGGAGAAAATAAATGTAGCTTACCTACCGAAAAAAAGTCAACCCATGTTCTATTATTTCTCTTACATACTCATTTCTTATTTTTTTTTTTTCCAAGGTTGACAGTTCTTTCTATTCTAAACAATTCTTCATGCATCTTCTGGTAGGTACCTTTTGAAATACAGACAACTTCTCTTAGCGACTATGTATTTATTCCCATACATGTATCCTACTTATAAACTTTTCCTATTCTTAGGAATAGGAAACTTTATGTTCGGTAGATTTTATATTATGAAATTACTTTTCCATTTACTATCATTATTCTAAGCGCGTAAAGTTTAAGTGTATTTCCTCTTGTATGTTGTGATTTTCATTTCCTGATCATGATCTACTTCTTGAGCTGTTTTGAGGTTTATTATCATGTTTTCCAGACTTCTAGATTTTCATTTACTTTCAAACCAAAATGCAACTTAGTATTGGATTTTCTAGGAGAATAATATTAACCGTAATGATCAACGCAATCCTTATTTTCCTGTCTGCCGATTTCCTGTCATTTTCTTTCCATGTGCAGTGAGTTTTTTTAACAACCCATTTATTCCGTTTTGAACATATCCAAATCGCAATTTGAGGATATTTATTTTTAGTTTCAATACATGCTTGAATACACTTAATTTCTTTGATATAGGGACCCATGTGCAGTGAGTTTTTTTAACAACCCATTTATTCCGTTTTGAACATATCCAAATCGCAATTTGAGGATATTTATTTTTAGTTTCAACACATGCTTGAATACACTTAATTTCATTGATATAGGGACCTACTTCGGTACGAGTAAGTTTTGAAACACTTTTATTTCGTACGGAGGAATATCGAAGACAAAACCGGAATATTTACTTACGGCATTCGGCCTCATCAGATCCGTCTGAACAATCCGGATCAAAATCGCATCGATACATGAGTGAAACACAGGAACCATCGTGATTACATTTGAATTCCTGATCTGTGCAGTTACTGAAATCAGGGGAACATGCAAACTAGATTGTTTTATGTTACTTAAAGAATTTGAACGATAGCAGAACTAGTAGGTAACACACGATTGAAACGATAAACACCTGTGCATTTTGCATAATTACCTACTTACTATCTAGTTTGATACTGTTTCAAAGAGCGCAAATTTGTATGAATGCCTGGAAACTTAGTAGTTATGCAATGTGCTTAACTCTTAAAATGTATAGTGCTAGAATCTGCTAGATCCTTATTTGGAGTAATTTTATGACGGACAGAAACACAGGAACCATCGTGATTACATTTGAATTCCTGATCTGTGCAGTTACTGAAATCAGGGGAACATGCAAACTAGACTGTTTTATGTTAGTTAAAGAATTTGAACGATAGCAGAACTAGTGGGTAACACACGATTGAAACGATAAACACCTGTGCATTGCGCATAATTACCTACCTACTATCTAGTTTGATACTGTTTCAAAGAGCGCAAATTTGTATGAATGCCTGGAAAGTTAGTAGTTATGCAATGTGCTCAACTCTTAATATGTATAGTGCAAGATCCTTATTTGGAGTAATTTTATGACGGACAGAATTTTTTAAATAGGTACGAGACCTATTATATTAAATTCGTAACGATGCGTTGTGAGTATAATTAAATTTGACTCTGATGTATTGAATTTTAAGTTTAATTGAATGGGTAAGAGGCAGAAAGGACTAAGTGCAAAAATTGACTTTTGAGTATTGTACCTATATCGTTGGAAACAGAACGAAAGGATCTCAAGGTACGAGACCTATTATATTAAATTCGTAACGATGCGTTGTGAGTATAATTAAATTTGACTCTGATGTATTGAATTTTAAGTTTAATTTAATGGGTAAGAGGCAGAGAGGACTAAGTGCAAAAATTGACTTTTTGAGTATTGTATATCGTTGGAAACAGCACGAAAGGATCTCATTTTTACTATTTAATTGGTTGCTAACTTTACTTTAGTGCTGAAATGAGAGTAAAAACAAAATGGCTATCTCTATTTAAACTTTGGCTAGTTCTAAACTTTAACTCCATTTATCTCAAAACGCTTTTTTGGACTTAGTTTGCTCTGCCTCTTAGCCATTCAATTGTAAGTAAAGAAAAATTGAAAGGCGAACTTTCTTAAATAAACTAGGTATGCAGTTTACCTACTTACGTACCTACTACAACTTGTAATGTATTTATGTAAATTGATGAGTAAAATAAAAAAATCCAATTTGAATATCAAATAGGGTAGGTCAAATATTACCAGACGTTCGGTGCAACCCTTGTTAACTCTAGTTTGAACTATAAGTAATTCGTCCTGACGTCGAATTGCAATTCTTTTGCAGCAGTTTACAATATTTCAATTCCTTTCTCGCATAAAAGAAAGCATTTTGCTTCCAAATTCCTCTGTATTCAGCTAACATTTGCATTTATGGATTATCTCGTTCTTTTTCTGTCATATCAGTATTTAAGAATGTTGAAAACTAAAAGAGATGTCAGAAGGAGAAATCAGAGTGGAAAAAAATAGAAATAGCTACGATATTGGTTGGACTGCAGGGGTAAAGGGACTTTTCACTCCTATTCCAGCAGGATAAACAAGGTATGTTATGTTCTACACTATCCAAGTAATGCATTTGTCATGGCAAAAGAGAAAGGTGAAAAATAAAAAAATCCAATTTGAATATCAAATAGGGTAGGTCAAATATTACCAGACGTTCGGTGCAACCCTTGTTAACTCTAGTTTGAATTATAATTCGTCCTGACGTCGAATTGCAATTCTTTTGCAGCAGTTTACAATATTTCAATTCCTTTCTCGCATAAAAGAGAGCATTTTGCTTCCAAATTCCTCTGTATTCAGCTAACAGTTGCATTTATGGATTATCTCGTTCTTTTTCTGTCATAGCAGTATTTAAGAATGTTGAAAACTAAAAGAGATGTCAGAAGGAGAAATCAGAGTGGAAAAAAATAGAAATAGCTACGATACCTATTGGTTGGACTGCAGGGGTAAAGGGACTTTTCACTCCTATCCCAGCAGGATAAACAAGGTATGTTATGTTCTATACTATCCAAATAATGCATTTGTCATGGCAAAAGAGAAAGGTGGAAAGAAAAACAAAGAACTTTTGTTCATAATGGAGTTAATAGAGGTCGAGATTTGGAGCTCAGAAAATAAATGAAGAAAACACGGTGGTTCATTGAGGGACCGAGGTAAAAAAGTTAATAAATGGAGGACAGCTAAGATAAATGGAAAGCACACAAACAAACGAGTAATATGTTAGGATGGGTTTATTAGTGTAGCTGCGTAGAATGTCAAATTTAGTAGAAAATATACGGAGAATTCTAGAAGTTTAGAATATAAAATTCATCAAGAAAATGTACGTATTATCTAAGTAAAATTAGTAGAATTTGTTAAGTAAAAATAATAATAATTAAAAAAAATGCAGGGTGTAAGTCACTTGCTCTCAACACCGACATTCTCCCCTCTCTCTCTCTCTCTCTCTCTCTCTCTCTCTCTCCACTAAATAGATGTGGAGAGGAAAAGAGAAAAATCAAGTTACTAACTACTCCAATTAGGTACAATGTTACACAAAATACCTATTGACCTATCTAACATTCACATACTCGTAATAGACGTTAAGACTTAAAAGTTGCTACTTATAGGTATTACTATTTCAAACTAAGTCTCAGTACCTATTAAATTAGTAGTAATAACAGTGCTCAGTACTTCTTCATTAGTTATTCTGCCTAGAATAAACATTAGCATTTTACAATTTTATCCCTGTTCAAGCGCTCAGTTCTTGTTGAAAAATTCCCGAGGGCTTATGACCTCGTCTCTATGTACGTACATTAGAAAACGAAACTACGTACAAGTATCTTTACGAATATGTTAGGCCTTCGGAATTTGTTATAACTTTTATAACCATGGGCTTTTACTTTTTTGAATACGTTCTCTAAATGAACTTTAGTATTTTTTAGTTCAGTTTATTCTACTGTATTTTAGAGGTATATTTTGTTGCTTTTTAAGAGCAAACTTTTTTATTAAAGACGCAAGGTATTTCACATTGCTCCTTATTACTTCAGTAATTTCGTCAAATCGACTGAAGTGGGTATATTTTAAATATACACACTGGCGTGCTCAGGCCGGAACTTGGCCTGGCGCACTGCCGTGCGCCTAGATATGAAAAAGGTAGAGCTTTCACGAACATAAAAAATGTCAAGAACAAACTAGCTACCTTCATATCCTTGCTACCTGCATAGAACATCAATCTTCCCAAGTGCTAAGTGTACTTCGTAGCAAATCCTTCTGCATCGTAGCTTGGACATATTGAACGTTAAGAGCACCTATTGTATGGGACATCATTACAACGTACACACAGACAAAGAGTACCTTCTTCCTTGTGGGATTCCTATTTGAAGATTGAAGAAGGTAGAAATAGTACGTTCTGACAAAAATAAAGAGAGTAAAAAGAGAGAGTAAGAAATATCTAGAAAACTTTCTAATGTGAGGTGGTAAAACAGAATGTTGGAAAATGAAAATAAAAACAGAATTGATAGGTAAAAGTTTACCATTGTTAGGATACATTCCAACAAAATTCGGTATCAAAAATGGCATAGGTTCTCTATAAAAGTTTCAAGAAATTATTTAATTGTGTAATTTAATTTTTTCATTAAAATTAAATGTTCTTTTAGAATTAATTATAATTACCTACATCTTTGACTGAGCGTTTCATTTTATGACACGAGGAATAAGTGAGGTAGCTCTTTCTTTCTGTATTATTTACTATTCTTTATGGTTGTCAGTTTCTCTAATAGATATTTTAAAAGAGATTTTTTTTAGACTTAGCACGGGGGAAAAATATTTGCTAAGGGATGTAACCAAAGTATGGAATCATCAATGACAAACTGAACAAATATTAAATGTACCATTTTAATAATATATGTATACCCTTTCCATATAATACGAACGAATTTCTTGTTTTCTCTTCCTTTTGTTCATTCTCTCGTGCATTCTTTTCAGTTCTTCCTCTATAGAAAATAGAAATTATTTTTGAAAGAAATTATTATTAATATTTTTTTTCTATCTACCTATAATCATGTTTATTACTATATTTCCTTCGTCTTCAATTTATAAATTCAATAATCAGATTGTTTTCAATTATTCTTTGTAGGGAATTGGAGCAGACACCTCTATCTCTTGTTTCATCCTATTTCTATTTTTCACTCTGTTGATTTTTTTAGAACGTATATCTATAAGAAAACAATATTTTTACCGTTCTTTGTTTTTGTGAAAATTGAAGAAAGTTTTATGAAAATAACTTCAATTGTGAAAAGAGAGAAAACTTTATAAACCGTTTATTTTTCTCTATCACCGGTATTTCTTCGATGGATGCCTTGGTTGAAATTAAAAAGAGTTTCTTCTTGTTCAATATTTGAAGTACAGGGTGGTCCAGAGTTACCTGACGGTTTTTTAAAATGATGCTACACATTCAAATTTTAAGATAAAAGAGTGATATTTATTTTAAATGAAAGGTAACAAAATGAGGTTTACTTTTTTGGGGATTTTGTTTGTGATGGTGATCAGGTGCTCTCATTTTGAAAACACTCAATCTGTGTGCAAAATCGACATACTGTATTTAGCCTTTGGACAAATCAAAACCGTCAGGTAACTCTGGACCACCCTGTACCTGATGTTACTTTTGGTTTAAAAATGGAACCTTGGCCAGAACTTCACTGTTCAAGTGTTCACTAGGCAAACACGGGACATAACAACTAGGTACCTAATACAAAATGTTGCAGAGAAAAAGATTTTATAAAAACTCAATTAGTCCAATTAAATTCTGTAAAAGGCCAATACCCTTGGAAAAAAACTTTGAATATAATCATTAATCAAGCAACAGTCTAATGTAGGATATCTGGAGTTATATACACTCTAACTTTGGTGGTTCAGTGGTAAAGTTGAAAAACTTTGAAGTGTGGTTAGAATATTTTAGATTTGCAAGTCTGTTCTTTACACAATACAATTTTCTTGGTGTATAATTTAGTACCATAATATTCTGAGAAGACAAGACAGACCACCAGACTTGAGGGAAAACATCTTCAGATTTAAATCAACTTGAATTTTCAGCTTTGTGACCACACCGACAGATTCAGGGGTATTGAAACGATCTAAACGAAATTTTCTTGGTGTATAATTTAGTACCATAATATTCTGAGAAGACAAGACAGACCACCAGACTTGAGGGAAAACATCTTCAGATTTAAACCAACTTGAATTTTCAGCTTTGTGACCACACCGACAGATTCAGGGGTATTGAAACGATCTACTTCTAAAAACCCATGGTATAGCTGTACTTATTTCTCAATATTTTAAAAGTTCTAGTTAAACAGGCAAGAAGAAAAATCTACTCTTTATATATTCTTTCCCATTACGCCAAGTATTAAGTACTTTTTGCGCTTCACTTTTATGTTTTAATGAGTCACAATGCGCCTCTCATGATACGTAAAAAAAAAGTCGTATGCTATTATTTTCATCGTTATTTATATTGTCTAAAAACCCATGGTATAGCTGTACTTATTTCTCAATATTTTAAAAGTTCTAGTTAAACAGGCAAGAAGAAAAATCTACTCTTTATATTTATATTCTTTCCCATTACGCCAAGTATCAAGTACTTTTTGCGCTTCACTTTTATGTTTTAATGAGTCACAATGCGCCTCTCATGATACGTAAAAAAAAAGTTGTATGCTATTATTTTCATCGTTATTTATATTGTCATTCCAGGAGAAGGAAAAAAGGCGTCATTTCAATTAGGCTCTTAAAAAAAACAGTAGTGTTACAAAAGAAGTAACATCAACAAGAAATAAATTTTGTTCGAACAGACCAAGAAAAGAAATTTCCACGAGTTTCTCATGTGCGATGGAATGGGTGTTGGGATCGTGGGAAATTTAACAGCCTGGGATTTTCTAAAACGTGTAATGGGACAAAGGGTGAACCTATTCTTACTATTGTAATACCATGTGTGACATCATAATGTAATACTTTACAGCTTATCTGTTATGAGGGATTTGGGACTACATTATTATTACGTACCTATCTATTTTCCTGGTTACATTACACATCAATGAGTCTATTCCTACTTCGACAGGATCAGTTATATTGACAGTGAGGATGCATAAACTTTAAGCTCTACGTTGGAAGTGTGATCATGGATTACATGGAAATAACCCCATTTTACACCGATTTTTCTACACAGAAATTCCGGACCGTAAGTAAAATCAATCTTACGATTTTAAAACTTTCGACAGGATCAGTTATATTGACAGTGAGGATGCATAAACTTTAAGCTCTACGTTGGAAGTGTGATCATGGATTACATGGAAATAACACCATTTTACACCTATTTGTCTACACAGAAATTCCGGACCGTAAGTAAAATCAATCTTACGATTTTAAAACCAATGAAAATATCTAATAATGTTGGCAGGGACTACCGAACACGAACGAAGATTGTTATCTACATTTGAGTGTGGGAGGGTATTACAGTACGCGTGAATTTAATCAAAATCTATCCGTTGCCCTCAGGGAAATAACATTGAAACGTGAACGTCAATGTTTGATAGAATATTTTGCAATATTGTAAAGTTACAAAGTGTTGTAAGCACAATACAGCACGTTCTTTTTAGTAATGAGTGTTTGTTTTTGAGGGAATGGGGAATATCGGGGATTCATCTGGACTGAAAGGTGTGTGATTAATGTCGACAAAATGAACGTGTCTTAAGTTGCTTCAATATCATTAATCACCATTTTTCTCAACGGGGAACGAACAACTGTTTTTCCCCCGATAGATTTATAATATAAGATAATGTATTACTATCAGTATTAGATTCAACCAAATCAAATTCAAGCAAATACACACCTTTACAGCCCTCAGAGCATACGCGTTAAAACGTAGAACACCTTATTGCGTAGATTGGTGTTTCAAAAACACGATGAAAATTTACTAGAATTTTATTATTGAAACTATGGTGTCAAAAATATAATATTGATGTGATATTTAGCTTGAAAATTTTTGACGTCACATCTAGTACTCTCTTATTATCTCCAATATATGTATAGGTACTTGCCTTCAAACATCATTATCATTATCCCTTCTCTATCTCACTCTTAACGTCCAAACCAACTTTCATACAAGGCGTATAGATAGAGGAACTTACGTGTAGATTCCTATTTTTGTCACGAGAAAACAATAAGTCTTCTTCTTTTTCTTCTTCTTCTAAATTCCCTAATAGTTGAGAAACTGATAGAATATTGTGACATTTTATGACTTGGAAAGGTTTATATTGAAGGTGAAGAACAACATAATAATACGATGGATAAAACTAGAACACTTGAGTGGAAGTGTGGATAAGTATTAAAGACATTTTCTACCACCTAAGATATTCACCACCTAACTTATCTCAAAGAAAATTATCAATTCCATACCTCCCCTCTGTTGGTTTTCGAATTCATACTCTCCCGTTAACCAAGCCACAAATATTCAAAGTTTCCTGGAAAATAAGCCTTAAAGAAATTGGAAATGTGAAACTCATGAAATGTATTAAAAAAAAGAAAAAGATACGAGTGTTTTCTGTGTGAAATTTCATTATTTTCTAATGCAGGAAAAATTGCCTTATTTTCTAGGAGTCTAAGAGGAGGAAAGGAAACAGATTACAAAACGAGCAACAAGAAAAGTGTATTCCAATTTCAGAAAGTAATCCTTAAAGAGCAGCACTTGTTGAATTTAATCATAAAAAGTAAAATGTTATGTATTCAGAATCTATACTGTATTTAGCCTTTGGACAAATCAAAACCGTCAGGTAACTCTGGACCACCCTGTACCTGATGTTACTTTTGGTTTAAAAATGGAATCTTGGCCAGAACTTCACTGTTCAAGTGTTCACTAGGCAAACACGAGACATAACAACTAGGTACCTAATACAAAATGTTGCAGAGAAAAAGATTTTATAAAAACTCAATTAGTCCAATTAAATTCTGTAAAAGGCCAATACCCTTGGAAAAAAATAGAAGAATGTCTCTGAATCGCAGTGGTGCAACAATTATTAATTATCTAGGTGTATTTGTTTAATCAATATTTAATGTTCACTATTTCAATAAATTGTGAGGAGATAAAAATAATCTAGTTTTAGAATTTTAGATAGATTCACTTGACAAGATTAGATTTAGAAATGTTAACTCTATAAAAGTTTCAAGAAATTATTTAATTGTGTAATTTAATTTTTTCATTAAAATTAAATGTTCTTTTAGAATTAATTATAATTACATCTTTGACTGAGCGTTTCATTTTATGACACGAGGAATGAATGAGGTAGCTCTTTCATTCTGTATTATTTACTATTCTTTATGGTTGTCAGTTTCTCTAATAGATATTTTAAAAGAGATTTTTTTAGACTTAGCACGGGGGAAAAATATTTGCTAAGGGATGTAACCAAAGTAAGAAAAAGAAAAATTCCGTTGGTCCTCATTTTTCCTGCTCTATGACTTTGAAACATCACCCAAGTAAGCGCAACTGATCTATTCTCAGGCCCTTAACTACATCAGGAATTTATTTCAAAAGCAACCCATAAAGTCATGGCAGGGACACACGGTGCTGAAAAATTTTCTCCAGGCACCTGTAAAATAAACTTCAGTTCTATGAATATGGAACCTTTTTTAGTCAATCTCTTCATTCTCTTTAATTATACTGCTTCCCAATTCACCTCTACCTACATACTCCAATTATTTTAATTTAATTTTTAATAGACCTCGTGCACATGAAAAAATTATTGTTGGTCAGCTCTATCTAGTTGTTGGTTGTTGTTAGAATCAGTGTAGGTGGACTCAGGTGTGATAGCATACAGCATTTATCATAATAGGCAATCTTGCTTATCACAGTTGAAATTCCTGCAAAATAATGTAGAGGGGAAAAAATGAGAGGAGCACTGACTTTATTTCATGGTCACAGGAAATTTTATAAAAGTACCTCTACCTGAGACTTTTTCACAAAATTTGATGGGATAATGTTCGTTCTCGGAACGGCTGGCTTTTTCCTATCCTGTCTTCCTTCTCTCTTCGATTTCGGGACGATAAGACCATAGAAGTTACAGTTCCCTCTGTCAAACCTCTTAAAAAAAAAAAAAAAATATCCTTGGGTCCTGTTTCCAGAAGGTACGGTTCGGCCGTTATTCCAGACCAAAGTTCCGCTATTTAGGGCTATACAAGGAAAAAAGATCAAAAGGAACTAGCGCTTCTCACAAATTTACTTTTAGCCACAGGTCTCTCACACTTTGCAGACAGCTTCCATAATTGATGACGATCAAATGTATCTGCGGGCTGGAACTCGAAAAATGGACGGTTCGGCCGCTATTTAACGCCCGTCAAAACTTTGAAAAAGCTCAAAAAGAGTTCGCAATTCTCAGGCCCTTGACTACATCAGGAATTTATTTCAAAAGCAACCCATAAAGTCATGGCAGGGACACACGGTGCTGAAAAATTTTCTCCAGGCACCTGTAAAATAAACTTCAGTTCTATGAATACGGAACCTTTTTTAGTCAATCTCTTCATTCTCTTTATTTATACTGCTTCCCAATTCACCTCTACCTACATACTCCAATCATTTTAATTTAATTTTTAATAGACCTCGTGCATATGAAAAAATTATTGTTGGTCAGCTCTATCTAGTTGTTGGTTGTTGTTAGAATCAGTGTAGGTGGACTCAGGTGTGATAGCATACAGCATTTATCATAATAGGCAGTCTTGCTTAACACAGTTGAAATTCCTGCAAAATAATGTAGAGGGGAAAAAATGAGAGGAGCACTGGCTTTATTTCATGGTCACAGGAAATTTTATAAAAGTACCTCTACCTGAGACTTCAGCTCAAAGTTCAGCTTTATACGTATCTACCTATCCGAATTTTGAAAGATATGTTTGTCCTCTGTTTGTTTTAAATTCAAAACTTTTCGCCTCCCATTTGTAAACTTTCGTTTTTAAAAAAGGGTTGACTTTCCATTTTGAATATTTATAGCTCTAATCACCTTTCGTGTCCAAATCGATGGGTACCTACGTCCTTTTTTTCATGTAGGTAGGTACCCAATCTCCTCTTCTTCATCCGCATCCTTTTCTCTCTCTCTCTCTCCTCTCTTCTTCTTTTTTCATGTTAAATATTTTATTTCCCTTTTAAAAACTTCGCCCACAAGGTATAGCTTTGTGATCACCCAATGACCCCAATGTCACTACAAAGGATTAAATAAGGTCGACATGGGATGAGTTGCAGTGGAAAAACTGTCAATTAACAACATACGAGTAGCCAACCGGCCTACTAAAAATATACCTGGCTCATATTATTCTTATTCAGTGTACACATGTGCAAGAGAGAGAGAGAGATAGAGAGAGAGAGAGAGAGAGATGAGGGGATTTATTATAAATCCCTATTGGAAGATACTCCTCTCTTCTTCTTTTTTCATGTTAAATATTTTATTTCCCTTTTAAAAACTTCGCCCACAAGGTATAGCTTTGTGATCACCCAATGTCACTACAAAGGATTAAATAAGGACGACATGGGATGAGTTGCAGTGGAAAAACTGTCAATTAACAACATAGCCAACCGGCCTACTAAAAATATACCTGGCTCATATTATTCCTATTCAGTGTACACATGTGCAAGAGAGACAGAGAGAGAGAGAGAGAGAGAGAGAGAGAGAGAGATAGAGAGAGAGATGAGGGGATTTATTATAAATCCCTATTGGAAGATAGAGTGGGCCGAGTGGGCGTAAAAAATGTCAAAGGTAATCTAAATTCTTTTCTACTCATCCTCATTCTCCATAGGTCTCGTCGGACAAATAGCCTATTTTCCTTTCGTATTCGTAATGTTAATGTACATTAATTTAATTCGAATTTTTCTTTCTCTAATTAGGCAATGCAATAAAATTATGGATTCCTTCTATAAGAGTCGTTAGAAGCTTGTTAATATTTTGTAAGGTTTTAAAAGTGAGTAAAAGCGGTCTTTGTTCGTACAAATAGCCTATTTTCCTTTCGTATTCGTAATGTTAATGTACATTAATTTAATTCGAATTTTTCTTTCTCTAATTAGGCAATGCAATTATGGATTCCTTCTATAAGAGTCGTTAGAAGCTTGTTAATATTTTGTAGGTAAGGTTTTAAAAGTGAGTGAAAGCGGTCTTTGTTCGTTTTTTTTTTCCCCCCCCCCCCCCCCCTCCCTTCGATTTAAGGTACGAGTATGAAGTCCTCGGCACTCAACTTCGTATCATTAAACTTTCGAGCGAGAACTTTTACAAAAGTCATTATATTTTGTAGATAAATTGAAATTGAATGTGAAATTTAAAAGCTCGAAATTTGAAAGTATGTACTTTGAAACTTGGAAAATTTGCTGGTTGGTTTGAGAAAAATATTGATAAGTTACAATAATTTGCCTTTTGCCAGCTCGCTGAGAAGTGTTTGCTGGTTCTTGGAATTTTAAAGTTGTTCAATTTTTTGCGACAAAAAGTTTCGAGGTTACCTTTTAGGTAAAAAAGGCAACGTGTATGTACTAAGTATGAATGTAAAATATTTACATTAAAAATTATAATAAGATTTTAAATTTTCTCTTAAAATCGTATGGTGTGGTGATATTGGCAAAGCCCGTGAAGGTCCTTGTTTAGTCAAGTAAATAGTAATAATAAATCACTTACCACAGTTAACTTCATCTGAAAAATCCCCACAGTCATCCTCGCCGTCACAAAGCCAGGACTTTTTCAAACACTTGAACAGGGGCGGACAAAACCCCTTGTCGCACATCTTGGGTGAATCAGACTGAGGACAAGCAACAGGTCGAACGGCCGGACATTCTTTCTCCGGAACACATTTGACCTCATCCTCCCCAGCATAGCAATCCAGATCCCCGTCACATTTCCATTCCTGAGGAATGCACACACAGGATCCGATACACAGGAACTCTCCCACGGGGCACTTTCCAATGCAGTGAGAAGCGTGGTACGGATCTAGGAACAGAAAAATAATACAAAAATCAGAGTTTTCATTTCCGTTTTTACTGAAGTTCGTGTACGTTGACTTATCTGAGACGAATGATGCCTTTGAATCATGGTAAGACATATTCGCATCTTCCTAAAGAAAGGGAAAAATCATTTTCCAACAGTCACTTACCCTAATGAGTAATGAAAATAATACTAACAATAATAATAAAGGACACAGGCATAGGTTATCTTTTGTAAAACACCCATGGAGTTTAAATCGGCAAAATTATTGCTTTTATTTTTATGTACAAACACATTGCATATAACCAAAGTTCAAAGAAGAATAAATGGTTTGTAAACAAAGAAAATGGATTTAGGAACCATCCCTTTTGACCTAATAAGATTTATATTTATGGTCAATAAATACTCTGAACTACTAACAAAGTATGTTTCATATTTTTATTACTTTTTTTTTATTACAACTTTGGGTTTACAACGTGTTTCCGCTTTTGACCTAATAAGATTTATATTTATGGTCAATAAATACTCTGAACTACTAACAAAGTATGTTTCATATTTTTATTACTTTTTTTTATTACAACTTTGGGTTTACAACGTGTTTCCCGTGTAATACACTCAAGCAGCTTGTGCTGAGATTACAAATATTGAACAACGCAGAGAAAACTAGGAATAATAAAAATATTGGAAGAGAATACCTACATAGTAACTTTTTTGCAGCAATAAGTTTTACCAAACGTTACCTAGTATAAAAATGTTATTGAATTAATTATCTACAACCAATAGGTAAGTTACGATATCCTTTAATTACCTTTTTCGGTTAGGTAAGTGTCTACAATAATCTACAATAATTTTATTAAAAGTGTGACTCAATGCCAAAAAAACTTGTTTTTAAAATGTAAAAATACCTATTTTTAAAGAAAATTTTGTGCCAAATTAGAAAAAGTGAAAAATGAAAAATAGAGAACTTACAATTTTTTCTGACAATCTGTTTCGTCAGAATTATCCCTGCAGTCATTGTCTCCATCACATTTCCAGGAACTAGGGATACACAGACCATTGGCGCAGGTAAATTCGTTCCCTGTGCAATTTTTTGTTCCTAACATATCTGTGAACAAAAAGAAAATTGTACGAAAAAGAACATTAAAATATGTATGTGGTACGTACATACTACCTATATAATTATTTGACATTTTCGCGAGTTCGCAACATCGAATAAATGGAGAAAAACAAAGGGAACTTTTAAATAAAGGTTTATTTTTTTATAATTTCATTATTATTAGGTATTTTTATTATTTTACTAGAGAAATTTAGGATACTGTGCAGTGTGCAAAATTGTCTTATATAAAAATTTATGTATATTATAGCTTGGTGACCTGCATTTTATAATTCAAAGGCAGAAGCTGCTTTTGAGTTCCAGAGTTCTCTTTGTATAGAACTTTTTTCTAAAACCCCGATCTACTTGTTAAAATCTTGCATATTCAACTGATAAATTTTAAATGGGCACCCCTCGGAGAAAAATGTCGTGTAACATAAAACACTAGAAAAACGTTAGAATAATATTTAGCTTTTAAAGAATTAAAATCCCCTTGTTCCACCACTGAATGATATCTTCTAATGAAAATCTCGGGTTGAATAGGATTCTTATTACAAAAGAAAGAAAGGACACAAAAAAAACTACATCACAATATACCGTAAATATAACATTAGCTCTTTAGTCTCATATTTCATCAAAGTTAAGTGAAAGCATTAGGAAGAAAAAGAACATAGAGGTACCTGCAGAAGAAGTAACTCATAATTATAACAAATCTCTTTAAAATGGGAGGAAAAACTGGGTCATAATAGAGCTCTGAAGGAATTTAAAAGAAAGACAGACAGTCAGATGAGTATATAAGAGAGAACGGGAAAAATTATCTCCAACTCAAAGAACAAACCAATAAACTCACTTTGAGTTCGTAGTACCTACAATCAATTTCATCATTTTTAAAAATATTAAAGTTTCTAATGTTTGAATGAAAATGTGTCCTGGAGAAAAGAGAGAATGCAATATGTTTTTATGTATTACTTGTAAGGAATGAGACAGGCGAAGAGGAAATACAAGTCCAGAGAAGAGATAGTTGTAATCTGAGTCCTTTTTAAGATGGACGTTATTTTTATTTCCAGATTTCAGGAAATAATATTGTACTTCTGAGTGTATTACTGTACCTCACTGTATTCTTAAATAATTATTTCATCTTTGAGTAGATCAAACATCTGAAATAGATTCTCAATTCAATATCAATTTAAAAGAAATAATAAAAATCACGAGATTCTTTGAAGTCTCATACAACAGAAGATCTAATCTGAAACAAAATGAAATTTCATAAACTAGATATCAGTCTCAGGTACAGGTATAACAATGACAATATATCTTACACTTACACATGACAAATTTTTGAATCTTTTTCGCTTGAAGGTTTTTACTTTTCAATTCTGTTAATTTGCTCTTGAAACTCTTGAGTTTTCCTTTGAAATAATGTACATTGAATTATTTTCTTCAGATTACAGTTCACTAAGTATTGTGATTTAACAAAATTTATTTCAACTTTTACGTAAAAAAATAAATTCGTAATAGTTACCTAGCTATTTTTTTAGTTTCCATTATTTTTTCTTCTTTTTTCATCCAATTTATTTCTGGAAATAAAATCGAACGATAATTGAGAAGCAGGTGGAAATCATAGAATGGAATGAGAAATAGAAAGTTTTGTTCTATAGGAGATAACCATTACGAGTACCTACCTATTCTTTAATTTTCTAAATTACTAAAATTTAAAGGGTGAAACGAAAAACAGTTATAAACTCAAAATTCGCGTGCCTAAATAGTTGGAGTTTTTTCTAGTTAGATAATTTAATAGGTATACAAATTAATAATAAATGCATGATTCATATAATATACACAATTGAAGAGGTAAAATACAAGGATGCTATTTTATATAGTGGGGAGGAAAAAACTTTATTCCTGGATCACCCTTTACTGTTTATCTAATGAGAATAATTTGATATCTACATCTCGGATGTAGGTACCTAATTGAATGTAAAGTTCAATCATGAGAAAAATAAAATTATCTAGGAATGTAGGATTGATTCAATTTCCCGTAAGGTGTTGTAGAAGTATAAAAAATTAAACATACAAATTGTATATGAATTCTAATTACGTAATTTTCACAGCATTAAGCAGAAAAGAAAAAAGGCAACTCCCTTATGTATGGTTCCTTTCTGCTTGATTCTGTACAATCATCTCTGATGTACCTACATCCATTTCAAACCCCTATTTATTTTGATTCAAAACTATGGGGACGTGTTGAGACTATTGTTTCTTTAAAAGTAAACCAGTCATCTCCACTAACGTTTTATTTATTGCATATTGCATATCCGACTAAAAAATACGGCATTCATACAAATTGTTCAGACAGTCCTTAATCAACCATTTCAAACCCCTATTTATTTTGATTCAAAACTATGGGGACGTGTTGAGACTATTGTTTCTTTAAAAGTAAACCAGTCATCTCCACCAACGTTTTATTTATTGCATATTGCATATCCGACTAAAAATACGGCATTCATACAAATTGTTCAGACAGTCCTTAATCATGCATTGTGGGGCAGCTCCAAACACCCTAAAAAATCAGCGTTACTCACTCATTCTCCCAATGACAAGTACGAAAAAAATTCTCCTCACATGTTGAAATTCAACAACTTCAAATCTAAATCAGGATCTACTAAGTGGTTGGATTGTCAAACGCAATTATTATTATTCAAATTCATTTTTATTATTATTTTATTGATAATATATTGATTTACATTTTTATTGATAATATATTTTTAATCACATTCTGGAAGCCATAAAAAGAAACCAAAGAAAATGCCAAAAAAAATCAATATGAAGAATTTCTTTCGGCTGCTATTGATACCGAAGAGGATTTTTCCTATGGTTTTCACTGCCATTATGAACAGTGAATATATAAAATAACCTTTTGTTGTTTTGAATATAATACGTACAATAGACGAACCAGTGTGGTAAATATCATTATAAAAGCGTTGGTAAAATCTTCGTAAATTCATTTATAATGAAGTCCCATGAGAGAATAACTGGACACATAGTTACCCAAAATTGTAAACGAAACATCAACCCTATTAAATTTTTCTCTCTGCAAGTCCCTCTATTTTTTAGGACGTAATTTTGCAAATTCTCATTTTAAACTAATGCAAGGAGACTGGTGTATGTATATTTGAAACATAACTGTGAAACATAATGAAACAAACGTGAAACATAACACAGTGAAAATGCCGACAAGGCCAAGATTCGAACCCAAACCCTTCGATATGCATTATACAAAATGTGATGGAAAGTAAACATAAATAACAGCAAGTGTGAAGTAAAAGACACTATCTCAAAGATGCCAATGTCAACACAAAGTTTTCTAAAAATAAATCATAAAGATTCAATATTTTCTAACTCTGTCAAGAAAATAGCAACGTAGAGAAAACTGTCCAATAAAGTGTCAGAGTTTTCTTCTCTTTTTCTTGAGGAAAGGGCAATCTTACTTTGTACCCAAATGAATACCTACAACTCTATTTTACTTTCATTATTTTTTCCCTTTCTATTCAATGGGGGATTGTAATTATTTATAGAATTACACTTTGTTACTTTTCTTCAAGGTGGTAGGTACCTATCAGCCTGGCAAATTGGCAAGGTATACTAATAGGTTAATTATTCTATTACCCACGTTTGTGGGGAAAGCCACATAGTATATTTATGTATTCATTCACATTTAGAGTCAAAGACTAAAGTAGGTACAAAGTTGAGAATTCCCTAAGGATTGCAAAGTTTCCCTCGTGAATAATATATGTAGAGACTTCTTGAAGACAAGTGAGGTAGGTTATAGTTATTATTATTAGGTTAGGTTAGTTTTGTACATTAGAGTGCCATTAATGCTATGATCATGTTGATTGTCTTCAACTCATTAATTTATTCTTTGTGGTGAAGCTCAGAGCTTCTTTACAATATTTGTGGAGATATCAGAACCAATAACAGCCTCCCTTGCTAATTTTATCAACTCTTTACATTTTTTTTTTTAATTTTTTTTTTTTTTTTTTTTTTTTTTTTTTTTTTTTTTACTCTCATAATGACGGGACCTATGGTATGCATGCCTAGATACCAATTTGGTCACGATGGTTGCTTGGTTTTCTATTAGGTAATATTGATTGCTTTGTTCATTCTGGTTGTCTATTAATAAATTTATTTATTTACCTACGTAACCAATAAATAAATCACTAGGTAATAGAGAGAGGCCATAGTTTCAACAATTTAGAATTTATGGGTACGTATCTACACGATCTACATAATATAAATGGAACAAGTATGGTACTATAAATTTATAAATAAGGACACAGTAGAAAGTGCCTGTAATTGCCCTATTCATGCTGTCCGTTCAATGCCGCGTAACATTCAAGGTTTGCTTGTTTATTTGATGTTGCTCTATTTATGTTGAATGTCAACATACACGTCAAAATACCTTTGAACAGAAATGTCACAGCAAACGGTGTGTCTTCTTTCTTCATCCTACAATTACTTGAAAGTGCCTGTAATTGCCCTATTCATGCTGTCCGTTCAATGCCGCGTAACATTCAAGGTTTGCTTGTTTATTTGATGTTGCTCTATTAATGTTGAATGTCAACATATACGTCAAAATACCTTTGAACAGAAATGTCACAGCAAACGGTGTGTCTTCTTTCTTCATCCTACAATTACTCTCCCTTTGGCTTTTCTTTAAACTTTCCTTTCTTCTCCTCCCCCACACCCCGAAAGTTCCTTCAAACGCGTAACTTCCAAGGATCTTGTTTGACTTTTTTACTTTTAAATTAAGTATCTGGAATTCTGGGAAGTTCTAGGTACTTCCTACTTTTGCAATGTTGAGCTCTTTTAGAATTTCGTTTGAAAAAGATGTTTCGCTCTAACGTAATTATTCTTCAAGCTTTCTTCTCTCCCCTCCACATATTTTGCTTGTTCATATAACCTCACTGCTAGTACTTTCTATTAGGTAAGTATTTTCTATCTACACTTTTTTGCGAGAGCTTCTCTCCCCTCCACATATTTTGCTTGTTCATATAACCTCACTGCTAGTACTTTCTATTAGGTAAGTATTTTCTATCTACACTTTTTGCGAGAATCGCACTTTGTACAAGGTAATGAGAAACTACTGGGAAGTTTTTTATAATTTATATTATATTTTTATCGACGATTCTCTATGTAGGTAGTTTTTACTTTAGAATTTGCATTGCAGATGCATTAGTATCAAAGTGTTTAATCAGCATGTAACTTTGGGAGTGACGCCAATGAACTTGCCCCTAACTTATTCCATTTTATATATATTATATCGTGTTTCATATTTTATTCACGTGATGCAATATTCTGATGAGCTATTTCGCCATTGGGGAAATAGATATTTCAAAAGTTCTAAGTAATCTAAACCCTATATTATGTACAGGAATAATAAAATATGTGATCCTCGTTTTATAATTCTCAGAACTCTGACGTACAAGTATTGTGTTTAAAGCTCACATTAAAATGAGGTTTCTGAAACTTTTTCGTAGCCCATACCTGTACAAACTACATTTTCATTAGAAAATATGAGTTTTAATTTTCGTCTTATAGGATATAAGACGAACAAATTTCTAAAATCATATAAAATTATCTAAATAGAGAATTTGTGAAGCCCTGAATTTAGCACAGACAGGTGCTGAAGCAAGCACGAACGAATCATGCAGAAAGATGGAAAATTTCCAGATTAGAGACAGCTTAGATTTCACAAAAGCTTTTTTTCTATGGTAAAATCCTGAATTTAGCACAGACAGGTGCTGAAGCAAGCACGAACGAATCATGCAGAAAGATGGAAAATTTCCAGATTAGAGACAGCTTAGATCTCACAAAAGCTTTTTTTCTATGGTAAAAATTTTTTTTTTTTTTTTTTTTTTTTTTTTTTTTTTAATGTCGCATTTCTTATTCTATCCTTCCTTGTAACCCACACACTCAGCAAAACATTCTCATTGCAACTTCTTGTGTATCTTATTTTTCTTCTGCTTTATTTACGTAATTACGTGCATAGTTATCAAATTTATTTTTGCGCCTATTTGGCTCAAGAGCGCTTAGTAGTCATCGATGTTATTCCCATGTAGACTAAAAGAGAATCAATAAGATTCTCTCGATTGTTCTCGTTTCCCCAAATTTGACCCTCGGATAAATTCTTCTTCAGCTCTTCAACTAGACTTTGTCATCTCCTTCAAAACTACGACATAATAGTGCACTTAACTCAAAGAGGTTTTGTACAATGATGGTAAAATCGCTAAGTAAATATTCGAGACAGCATTGGAAAGAGCATGTGGATGAAGACAGGATGATGACAGCAATTATTTATCCATGAAAATAAAGAAGCTCTATTTACCTTAAGTGTATTACGACAAAACGTGTCGTGCAAAAGTTAATTATGGCTGCACGTGGTGATTGGAAAGCTGATTTATGCTGTCAAAACAAGAGGTGGGGAGAATTGAGAGTGTATTGTAATGCCGGAAAATACTGTTACTCTTGAAAACTAATTAGGCTCGAATCCCATTAGAAGAAAAAAGAAAAAAATACTTATGTGAAACCCGCAGGACCAAATTGAAAAACAGGACAAAATGGGTGGTTAGGGAATGCAAACAGACTCTATTTTGTGTCATCGACTTGATTAGATCAGAAAACATTTCAAACAGGTAGGTTAGGTTTTAGGTTATACTACAGTTTACACCGGTAACCAAAGGGTTAAAAAAAGGTCGACGAAGCTCCTCATTTGTAGTATAAACCCAAGTGCCTTAGAGCTGTAGAGCGTGTATTAGGTACATGGCATAGTTTGAGCTTTGCATGCCTGTAATAACATACTCGTATGCATACTCATGCATTTTAAATTCGCTGCTGATTTGCATGATTTTCCTGTACCAACAATATTTTTCTTGCACTCTGCATTGCATAGGTAGAATAAATAGAATATACTGTGTTTATCCTGCTCAAACAGGACTAAAAAGTCCCTTTACCAAGGAAATAACAAGGTCTTGTATATTTTATGAAGTGAAAAGCACAATTTATAGGTAGGTGTCTAACTCCTTTATTTATTTTTTTCCTCAGGAATAGGTAGGTAGAGAAAAATAATAATAATCATAACATTTCCAACATCACAGAAACGGTTTGAATTTTTCCAGATCACATTGAAGTGTTTGATAGACAGAACATCACGGAGTGACCTGAAATGATTTACTTTCGAACGTAACTTTCAAGCAATTAGGGGAAATAAAACAAATAGGTACTGTATAAAATGAAATAAGTATCATGATCTGAAAAATGAAAAGAAATCTGATACTTCCACGATATTTTCCTGGAAAGAGGGTTTTCCAAGTCAGTGCATACTTGCCTGAGATAGTGTCTTTCGAAAGTATTTTGAACGAAGAATAATTCTCACATTTTCAGACGATCTTTTGATCCTACACGTAAGCAATTTAAGCGTTATTATGATTCGACATTAAACCGAGGCTTTGTAATGGCATTAAAGAAGGCAAAAACAGTGAAAGTAGGGCCGACCAATGGGAAAGAAAATTCCACAGATAAATAAAATAAAGAGCTATTTCTTGAACTTCCTTTTTTTCCCTTATGACTTTGGATGAAATTTACATGAAGTATCCCAAATATTTTGAAGGAACTTTTCAAACATCAGTTAGAATTCCTGAACTTTTTACTTAGTACGAATAACAACCTACCTATGTCAAATGTCATGCTTTATTAACTTGACTGGTACATAAAAAGCAAAAACAGTGAAAGTAGGGCCGACCAATGGGAAAGAAAATTCCACAGATAAATAAAATAAAGAGCTATTTCTTGAACTTCCTTTTTTTTCCTTATGACTTTGGATGAAATTTACATGAAGTATCCCAAATAAAAGAACTTTTCAAACATCAGTTAGAATTCCTGAACTTTTTACTTAGTACGAATAACAACCTACCTATGTCAAATGCCATGCTTTATTAACTTGACTGGTACATAAAAAGCAGACTGGTACATTTCCGGGATTCCTATCTTGAAAAAATAAAATTAATAAAAATAAGAACAACTCACCATTCAGGTTTCATTTTTGTAACAATCACCCCCAAAATTAAAAAAAAAAAGAACACCCCCCCATTCAGGTTTCATTTTTGTAACAAACCCCCCCCCCCCCCTTTTAATTTTACAACCCAAACTCACCACGTGTAAACTTGAAAAATAATAATGGACACAAACTTTACAAATAAAAGCTCTCGTTCCTGTCAAAATTAGGATGTAACCGGAACCCTTTCGAAGGAAGGAGGAAGGATTTAATAAATTTGATGAATACTTTGAAATGAAACTTACAAATTCTGACAGCTGATCAAATTTAATGAGAGAAGTACAACTCAGACATAATTAACTTTTGAACTAAAATTATTTTATCTGACAGGTGCTCAAAAGTGAGTTCAAAATACAGCTTTCAATCAATTGTAATATTATACGTATTTTCGAAATTAAATATTATATAACTTATGTCAACATTAAAAAAATCAAAGTTTGGATTGCATAAAACTTTTTAGTAATGAACTTGTGTCAACAAATATTAGTTCCAACTCCAAGAAACAGCAGGATGTGGAAGGAAAACTTCATCATAATTTTTGCGATATTTGCTCTATCAAAAGTTTGAAAAATAAAAATGAAATGAAATAATAAACAGAAGGTCCCTTCAACCCAGATTGTTTATTATTATTATTTTGTCTCCTGAAAATATTAAATGACGATGAAAGAGAACTACCTTTAATCATTAATAATTTTTCCTCTAAGGGATTACTTGAATTGAACTTAACGTACAAATAGTTTTTCCTCTGAATGATTTTTTCTTATGTTGATACTTACATTAAAACACTATCCTTTGTCAAACAATATCCTTTATTTAGTCGGTAAAGCGATATTTAGACCCACTTTCTCACTAAAATATGTAGAGCCAGATGCTAGAGTAGAAGAACATAATTAAGGTTACCTACCTTTTTTTGTCAGAATGAGGCTAAAATAATAATAAAACGAAGAACCTATTGTATCAGAGTAATCTTTATGAAAATACTAGTCAGTCTTTGAGTCCAACAAAAATAACAAATAGGGTTACTCCCACAATATAAATAAATACGGTGAAAGTTCCACGTACTTTTAAATCCCAGATTGATTGGGCTAATTGGCTCAAAAATTTAAAATCAACCAATCGAATGGCTCAATCCACCGGAATAACTTGAACTTTTTCTAAGATTGTACCTCGGCACCGCTTTCGCATTACTTCAAGGCACATTATTTTATATCCATCCCTATCCAAGAACGGAAAAATCTGGTTAGAAAATTTCCGCCCTGGCCTGGATTCGAACCCAGCATCTCCGGGTTGACTTGAATCTAGTTTAAACTCAAGTGCAATGAAAATAAACTTACTTGACGGAGTACTGGGAGGTCGCATCATACTCGTAGGTCGAATCTCGTACTTTCTGTTAATCGTTCCGTTCAAATGCCAAAGCGGATGATCCTCTCGCACTGGATATTGATAGGAAACATTATATCTCCCCGATCGGAACGAAGGATGCCACTTCGTATTGTATTTCGGGTATCTCCGATACATATTAGATCTGTAGTCGGGCATGATCGGGTAGGAGGGAATGTGAACATCGTAGTCAAGATTGACCGGGAGTTTTCCTGTATGATTGAAGGTGGGGTTCTCAAGCCAGTCGTAATTCTGGTAATACTGTTGACTTTTCCCTGAAAACAGAACCAAATGGGAAATGAGAATACAAACATAATTATGTATTTAAAATAATAATAATAATAAAAAGGGCAAAAGCTAGAGAACGAAATGGGGAACCAGGTTTAAAGGAGATACGGAAGAGGAAATTGGAGTGCAAACGCTTTAGTACGTTTATAATCTGTGCAATTGAATACCCAGAGGAATGATTCATACCCGGGCAAGTATTAAAAATTCACTAGGTACCTATTATGTTAGCTCTGGTATTATTATCATCATTATTATTTTTAGTTTTTACAAATGCATTAGCTGAGCTTTCATTTTCCAATCAATCTGGGATTAAAAAGTACGTGGAACTTTCACCGTATTTATTTATAGGTATTGTGGGAGTAACCCTATTTGTTATTTTTGTTGGACTCAAAGACTGACTAGTATTTTCATAAAGATTACTCTGATACAAAAGGTTCTTCGTTTTATTATTATTTTAGCCTCATTCTGACAAAAAAAGGTAACCTTAATTATGTTCTTCTACTCTAGCATCTGGCTCTACATATTTTACTAAGAAAGTGGGTCTAAATTTCGCATTACCGACTAAATATGCGCCTTGAAAAAAGTAATGTTCATAGATTAAAGAATAGTTTACTTACTCAACAGCATGGCTGCCAGGGTACAAATCAGAATAAGGCAATGTCCATCTATCAGGAATCCAAACATGAGGTTACCAGTGAGACCTCCAAACCTTCCGAATGTTGAGGATAAAGCAGCAGCTAGAACCCTGGGAAATGAGAAAGGACATATTATATCTGCTGCTTTCAGATTGCCTTAAAGACTAATAACTTACGTATAACTATGCCCCCCATACAAAGGACGACCATTTTCCTACGCGCGTCCCAATATTTTTCTACAATGGAACTGCTGGATTCCAAGGCTGGACAGGAATTTAGGTGTGCTTGGTTCATGGGAGAGTTAATGAAACATAAAGGACAGGAGAGGAGTTTTCGATATGGATGTAAAGTCGATAAAATGAATGATACCTAAATAAAAACTATTATTATTACTATTATTATTATTATTATTATTATTATTATTATTATTACACAATTGGATCAAAGTTTATTTACAGATGGTAACAAAACAAAATGTATCTACATATAAATACAAAATAAAGTTTGATCAAGGGTGGGGTTAATGCCTATGGCATTCTCTACCACCCCACCCTTGATGTACAAAATAGTGTTATCATGAAATTATATACAAAATCAAAGGGTGGAAAGAAAGGGGGGAAAACAGGGGGAAATGGAAAAAAGGAAGGAATATAAAGAGGAATTTGTTGAAAAAGAGAGGAGGGAGGGGCTGGGAAGAGTAGGGGAAGTAAAAGGGGAATAGTAGAGAAGAAAGAGAGAGGAAAGAGAAGAAGAAGAAGAAGAAAAAGAAGAAGAGGGGGGGGAGGAGTATAGAATTTGAAACAATTATTCAATTATCCAGGGTAAGCATATATTCTTTTGTACTAGTTATGTACGTAAAAAATATTTAACGATCCTCATTATTTCCGTAGACCTGTCAGACGGTCTGAGCAAGAGTGGCGCGCACTATGCCCCTTGGATCAGAATCACTGGAGGAGTTGCAATTGGGAAAATATTATTAATAAAAGGTCGATTCCTACGTAAAAAGTTGGGAAAAATCCAAATCTAAGGTCGAAACTCCGAAAAAATAACTGATGTTTGAAAAGTTCTTTTATTTGGGATACTTCATGTAAATTTCATCCAAAGTCATAAGGAAAAAAAAGGAAGTTCAAGAAATAGCTCTTTATTTTATTTATCTGTGGAATTTTCTTTCCCATTGGTCGGCCCTACTTTCACTGTTTTTTTTTTTTAATGTCGCATTTCTTATTCTATCCTTCCTTGTAACCCACACACTCAGCAAAACATTCTCATTGCAACTTCTTGTGTATCTTATTTTTCTTCTGCTTTATTTACGTAATTACGTGCATAGTTATCAAATTTATTTTTGCGCCTATTTGGCTCAAGAGCGCTTAGTAGTCATCGATGTTATTCCCATGTAGACTAAAAGAGAATCAATAAGATTCTCTCGATTGTTCTCGTTTCCCCAAATTTGACCCTCGGATAAATTCTTCTTCAGCTCTTCAACTAGACTTTGTCATCTCCTTCAAAACTACGACATAATAGTGCACTTAACTCAAAGAGGTTTTGTACAATGCCCCAAATCCTAGGTAATAGTATTTGACCCACTTCAAATTCATCACAAGCAGCGTCACTCAATTCAGTCTTATCCCGTGGCACAAAGGAATTCCAAGGAATAGAGAAACCATGAAGTAAGTGGGAGCAAAAAGTCGAAATTTGACCTCTGGGATTTTTCTATTTTTCCTCGTTTAAGGCATCTCTGTAAAAGTAATTTACATGTGTAGAGGACATTTTTTTCTCTTGAATTATATTTTCCCGGCATCAAAATACATATTTAGTTATCAGGGGGTAAAATATAAAGATAGAAAGATCAAAACTACAAAAAGCCGACTTGTCTTAAATTTATTTCTGCATGCAAGTGCATAAGTGCAAGGCTTCAAAAGAGAGAGGCTTTTTGCCCCACTCACCCAATGTGCCCTAACACTTCTTACGTATCACACATGAAATGCAAAGATGTAAATTAGCAAGAAGCTTTTCATGTGCATTTGTGCAAAGTACGTTCAATAGAATCTACTTGGTGATATGTATCTACTTACATTTTGATGTACGCTGAGAGGTCTTAAAAGAGGAAAGAGCTCTCCCTTTGGTTCTCTCATTGGAACCAACTTGGTCCTTAAGATCAGGAGGGAGTAACATGAGAGTAGAGAGTAGGATAAAACCATATCAAAGGTAGGTAGGGTTTCGGGAAAATGACTTTCGTAAATTTGATATACCTACGTATACATTAGGACAGCTTATATAGCGAACTCAAAGAGGGTAGACACTTTACTTCTATTTCAGCTCGAGATTGAATTAACATGTTCTTGTCAAAGAGAATAGTTTTACCACGAGACAGTTGGATGTTGCTAATACTAAATGAGTTATGTCCTGTTTCGGGAAAATGACTTTCGTAAATTTGATATACCTACGTATACATTAGGACAGCTTATATAGCGAACTCAAAGAGGGTAGACACTTCACTTCTATTTCAGCTCGAGATTGAATGTTCTTGTCAAAGAGAATAGTTTTACCACGAGACAGTTGAATGTTGCTAATACTAAATGAGTTATGTCCTAAAATGCAAACTTTTTACATAGAAGACGAAAAAATTGGTCTCATTTTTTATTTCTCCTTGTTCGTTTGTTTCTTGTTTCATAGCAGTATATTGTACTTTGAACTAGGATTTTACAGATCATTCAAATCATGGAAGTTTGGACTGGAGAAAATCATAAACTGTGGAACTTTTCTCAGTTATTCTACACAATATCGAGACAACGTGCCCCGCGGAAATCAACAGAACGTAAACACTCTCGAGTCTGGGGTACGACTGGAAATTAGAAAACTTTTTTTTTGCCTTGGCGAACAACTCTCAAGTGTGAAATATTTCGAAACAATTTCACAAGAAGAGAAACAACCACAGCCTCCTTGGAGATTAGAGCTGTAAGTTGGATTGGGAATAAATGAACGAACAAACGGGCTTTGTTTATCTTGAATAGGACTGAAAAGTCCCTTTAAATTGTGAGGAAGTGAGTTGGAAGTTTTAATTCGAAGCTTTAGTTTGTCTGTATGTATATTTGGTCCGATTATATACCTACATAATATATGTAGACACCTAAATGAAAACAATGTCAAAAGACAATCCAGTTCAAGAGTATTAAAATAAAATTAGGTGTATAAAACTATGTATTAGGTACATAAAATTTATATGCGAGTAGGTATATCTCACGATCATGGCCTTCTTCTGAAACTAAAGGAATTTCTAGAGTTCATAGAAATGGAAATAATGAAAGCTGAGATGACAAAATTCAAACCTTTTTGGTTAAAAAAAGGAAAAAAAGCGAAAGCAGAAACAACAGAACGAATGAAAACTGAAGACGTGACAATAATTTGTAGTGATATTCTCGTATGTTTTGTTTTTAGCTTTTTTTAGCTGTGGAATAATACTTGGATACACGTGTGAATGCTTAACGTATACATTTCAGCTGTAGCTTTAGAGCTTAGCACACTTTGTAAGCTATCCAGTACGAGAATTTATTCCAGTTACCCAGAGCGAGTATGTAAGTAAGTGACCCCAACATCCACCAGTCTTATAAAAGAGGAATTTATTTATATAATCACGTCTGTATAAAATAACTGTTGAATCCGATCTTAATTTCCAATAGATTGCCCCAGATAGTGTCTTTCGAAAGTATTTTGAACGAAGAATAATTCTCACATTTTCAGACGATCTTTTGATCCTACACGTAAGCAATTTAAGCATTATTATGATTCGGCATTAAACCGAGGCTTTGTAATGGCATTAAAGAAGGTTTAAACAGTTAAAAAGAGGAGTGAGGTGGGATGAAATCTTCCATCATACCTACACCCGTCCAACTTTTGACATAAATGAACGAATAGCATGGATATTATTTTGACTTTAAGCTGAAAACTTCGCATGACGTGATGTATTATCCTGGATTCCAGGAAAACACGTACTGAGTAGCTTTCAGACTGTAATATAAATACAGACGAATTGACATTAGTCATCAGACAGATTTTATACCTACGTATGTAGTTTTCTTGTGTAAGACTAATATCTCAGACATAGCATGGATATTATTTTGACTTTAAGCTGAAAACTTCGCATGACGTGATGTATTATCCTGGATTCCAGGAAAACACGTACTGAGTATAGCTTTCAGACTGTAATATAATTACAGACGAATTGACATTAGTCATCAGACAGATTTTATACCTACCTATGTAGTTTTCTTGTGTAAGACTAATATCTCAGATATATTATTAAAGTTCTCCTTGGCACAGGGATGTAACGATGGACCAGTATCGATTTTGTCTACTTTTACTGAAATTTGTTTTGATTTCATATTTATTATTTATTAGAGAAAAGAAAAATGCATTCTATGTCATTACGGACATAGAAAGTAAGCTACAAGTTCTCCTTGGCACAGGGATGTAACGATGGACCAGTATCGATTTTGTCTACTTTTACTGAAATTTGTTTTGATTTCATATTTATTAGAGAAGAGAAAAATGCATTTTATGTCACTACAGACATAGAAAGTAAGTTAAGTATGTCATATAGAAAAAAAGTTTTTGACATTTTTACAAAGTTTTACCGTTGAACTAAAGCTTCGGAAAACCATTTCTCCAGGGAAGAGAAGTGACCTAGTTTCTTATTTTCTCGTAGAAAACTGTGCATATGTATCACCCTTCATAAGTCTCATAAATCTCAAAGATGAATAAATTATTTACGACTATTTACACCAATTATATTCTACCTAAGTACTTGTTAATGAATTACACAAAACAGAGTCTTTCATTGCTGTTTATTTTGTAGCAATGAAACAACTGCTACATTAGACTCGTGTGTCGTAGACTGAACTAAAGCTTCGGAAAACCATTTCTCCAGGGAAGAGAAGTGACCTAGTTTCTTATTTTCTCGTAGAAAACTGTGCATATGTATCATAAGTCTCATAAATCTCAAAGATGAATAAATTATTTACGACTATTTACACCAATTATATTCTACCTAAGTACTTGTTAATGAATTGCACAAAACAGAGTCTTTCATTGTTGTTTATTTTGTAGCAATGAAACAAGTGCTACATTAGACTCGTGTGTCGTAGTATGTCTCTCATCAGATGCAGAGAATTCATCTCACCTGAACATTAACACAACACCCAAAACACGTTCTCTTTAGGACTTTAGGAGGAGAAACCGCAATACTTTTTAATGTCTCTATTGAGGGAAGGTTGAAGGTCCAATGGTGTATACCTACGCACTTTTCATTTTAACTTCTTACCATCACCTGTTCCCACACAACTGCTTTCTACCTGAGATAAACCATTTTAAAATGTTCATACCCTTCAGTCCTTAGCAACTCGACTGTTAGGTCCGTCACATATTGAAAGCGTAGTCGCGCTACTTTTAGTAGCACGTAGTCGCCTGGAAAAATCAAATCTAGAGACCCTCTGTGAACTCTACATAAATCTGTAGGTACATGAATCATTTTTATATGTAGATTTGATTTTGCGGGCTGCTATATGATATAGGTAAAGCTTGTTTTGCAAATATACGCCTAATATGATGGTTTTAGAAAGACGAAAATAAACACGACAACAATGAAGAGGATTCATCCTTCTCTCATTTCATTTTATAATGTGTTTTACTCTTCGTATGTACTATTTTATCTCATTTTGTTGGTATAATAGGTAGAAAGATGGGAAATGGTATTTCTTAAGTTTGTTTTTACTTTCATTATGTATTTGTTCTCCCGAAACGCTCCCTCTTTCTGTATCTCTTCTTCCCTCTGTGTCTCTCTTTCACTATAAAAAGGCCAAAGATTTATGTTCGTACTTTATTGCTCATTTTGTTGGTATAATAGGTAGAAAGATGGGAAATGGTATTTCTTAAGTTTGTTTTTACTTTCATTATGTATTTGTTCTCCCGAAATGCTCCCTCTTTCTGTATCTCTTTTTCCCTCTGTGTCTCTCTTTCACTATAAAAAGGGCAAAGATTTATGTTCGTACTTTATTGTCCTTTATGTCTCTATCAAGGTGTTGCCAGCTAAACCAACCAGCGATTTCGCGAGAAAATGGAAACATTACGGGGGAAAATTCGAGTGTGCATTCAACTATTTATTTGTTTGTTTGTTTACAGAGAACTTTTTCTTTTAGTCTCAACTTTTCTGTCGTTAACCTCCGCCCTTCCTTTTTCAGCAAGGTTACTATTGAATGAGAATTTTACAATACTTTTATACAACCTAAAACTGTGAGTTTTGAGCTTGTTATGGTTTCGACTTTATAGGGTCGATAACCTGTAGATACAATCATCACTTGATACAATGTTCAAATATAGTAGGATTTAAATAAGAAGGCTCCCTAATGGGGTAGGAGGCCCGATGGGATAGAACCTGTTTTCCCAAGTTGTGGAGCCAAGAGGGAGGTTAAAATAATTATGATATCATTAAACTATTCAAACATAGATATCGTTCTTTCTAAGAAATGATCGCGATTTAATGAATTTTAAAAGGCAATTTCAAGTATTGCGAGCACATTGTTATTTTATCCAGCTATATTCTCCATTAGAAATGATCGCGATTTAATGAATTTTAAAAGGCAATTTCAAGTATTGCGAGCACATTGTTATTTTATCCAGCTATATTCTCCAAAATTCGTTCTCTTCTTCTTCTTCTTCTTCTTCTTCTTCTTCTTCTTCTTCTTCTTCTTCTTCTTTTTCTTCTTCTTCTTCTGCTTCTCATTAAATTTGATAACTGTCTGCTATGGGACTCGAACTGTAAGCCCCTTTATTAGGATCTTCTTCTTCTTCTTCTTCTTCTTCTTCTTCTTCTTCTTCTTCTTCTTCTTCTTCTTCTTCTTCTTCTTCTGCTTCTCATTAAATTTGATAACTGTCTGCTATGGGACTCGAACTGTAAGCCCATTTATTAGGAGCCAAATAAGATTATCGATAGACAGCTCCCATAAATTTTATTCATAAAAATTTATAGTTCCCATTGTTACACCCCAGATACCTATAATAGAGTAATGCTAGGAACAACTTTTCAGGCAAGTAAGGAAATTCAAGAAAATCTTTGTAGCACTTTTATTTAATAAAACTTACTTTTCTTTCGAAATTGCCCTTGAATTTCCTTTTTGTTGAGGACAAGTGACACAATATATCCCTGGCGGAAAATAAACATAAATCATCGACCCAGAAAAATTCTTATTCTTTGAAACGGTGTTTTTTATTATTATTATTTTTAGGCTTGGGGTCGTAGGTATTGTGTTTAAAAGAGTTTTTTTCTGTCAGAATTGTAACGGATTTATTCTTCTCTTGTTATTCCTTTTCAGAAACATTGATTTTTTTCGAAACTTTCACGGAAGACTTTCTTCTCTTTCCCACCTTCATAAGATGGGTATTACGCGTTCTCCATTATACTCGTATTCTGCTCGAAAATTTCTCCCGGGATTTCTTGTTATTAGCAACTTTCGCTATCAATTGAATATAAATTGACTACCATTATTTTCCTCACAGAGTAAATGAGCAAAGCTCGGTTGCTCAGAACTCGGGACCAATCCAGTATTAATGTCTCATGTCAGCAATCGACAAGGGGATTGAATGAATTAATCGAGGGAAATATTTTATTCAGTATTCCCTTAGTCTTTCAATAAATACGTCTCCCTACCCTTTTGAGCTGTGTTTCCGTTACTGCTCCCTGCCCTCTTTTCGTCTCTCCTACGTTTATCTCTTACTCACTCTATCCTTCCTGTGCCATTGAGTTCTCCCTTTATCTGCCCTTCCTTTTCCCTATCTTCCTTTATGAATGATTAAAATTAATGTTGTAAATGAAGATTTCCAGAGAGAGAAGAGAGGTAGAGTGAAAGAGAGAGTGTGAGAGTAAGAGACAGAGTGGAGGAGCCATAATTCGAAGTCTCCAATTTTTCACTTTGAGACTTTCAATCAATCTCGTCAGATTTTTTCTTTTCTTGTTGGATAAATTTTCTGCTCTATCCCTTGACCCCAATTCCACTCAGACCTAGGACATTAAAGTCCATGCCTACACTCTAATCCATGAATTGTTTAAATCCAAATTATTGAAAATAATGAAACGTACTTACTTTCAACTAGCAAAATAGTAATTGAATTCCTGGGTATTTTTGCGTGAAATATTCCGTTCAAAATTAAATTAGCTATAAATTTTGATATTCCTAGTATTCCTAATATTGAAATTTATTAACACCGACTTTTTCTCTCTCTTTCTTCTTTTTCCTCCTTATCAATCTTTGCGTCTCGCCCACTTTTTCTCCCTATCTATCTTTAAATCCTTTTTATGGTACCTATAATATTTGTTATGCTATTTTTCGTTATTTATATTTCGCCCACATTCTTCCTACTTTCTTTTTTCTTTTCTCAAATTATTTTTTCCCGCTCTTCTTTCGCTTATCTCACTTCCAATTTCACTTGAGAGCATCTACGAAGAAAAAGAGCAGAGGTTTGAAATCGATATAACAACCTCTGAAAAGAGCCAACCCAAAAGCACAGCCTATTTTCCGTCCGTCCGATATGGAAAGCTTAAATTAAACGTGGTAAATAAATTGGAAGCTTACTATTAATTCAAAGAAGAAGAAAACACTTTTTGAAATACCTGTAAGACTGTTTTTTCGTTTTAACGTGAAATTTCTGAAAATAACATAGCATGAAATCAGTGATGCTAGGAGCCGTTCGAACATCAAGCGTTCAAACTGGCGGGCGCCCTGAAATTGAAAATATCTGAGAAATTCGAATGTTCAAAGGAAATTATCAGCTTCCTTCCAATTGAAAATTTATTCCTCCTCAGAAATTTAAATTAATTTGTTCTGTAGGTGTCATGAGCAATCAGTTTTTTCGAGAATAACAAAGTGCAGGAAGAGGGAGACAGATGGGGGTCGAAAGACTCAAAAGAAAAGCAGAGAAGGGGAATGTATTCAAGATACAGTCGAACCTGTCTAAGTGGGACACCTGGATAACTGGGAAAAAAATCGTGGCACCTTCATTTTTTACTAAAAAACCTGTTTAAATGGGAAAATCGAGCCCCTATAAGTGGGAATGACTTTTTCTAGATACTTGGTCCGGAGCCTCTGTAAGTGGGAGAGGTTGCCATTTTCCTAGGTCCGGAGCCTTCTGCGGACCTCTGTAAGTGAGAATTTGTAGGAAAGTATAGTAACCCTTACTAACAGATTCCTCTTCCTCCAAACCAGAGTTCACATTTAGTGGGAATAGGAAAACGGCAACCTCTCTAAGTGGGGAAACTTTTTAACTGGGAAACCTGGATAAGTGGGAAAACATTGTCAGTCCCTTGGATTCCCACTTAGACAGGTTCGACTGTATAAAGAGATGAGTTTGGAACGAAAAAAATAAATAAATACGAAATAGCGACGAAAATAAGGCACAAAGTATGGGAGACAAAATTCTATTACATTGCTACCTACCTTATTATTTTTATATTTTCCTCCTTATTCGACTTTATATTTTGACATCAAAGTATGTTTTTTTAATTAAGAAATTGTAAAAAGAAATTTCACCATAATTTCGGTCCAAATAACGTGTGATGAAGACAGTAAGTAGGTAGGTAAATTTAATTTACTTCTTTTCTTTCTTAATCTTTTTTCTCTCACCAAAGTCCACTAAGTAATTAAAAATGAGCTATGCTGTACGTGTTGATTTTTCACAGTAAGCCCTGTGTTTTGTAATTTTATAATTATAAAATTATCGGCGCGGCTTGTATAAAATTAAGTTCATAATATCAAGTTTATATACCTAGGTATATAAAAAAATAAACCTATAAAAAAAGGATAAAAATTTCGCATAGAGAGGAAGGTTTGAACGAAGAAAAAATAAACAGCTTTCCAGACACGTCCCACTGCATTTAAGTTGTAAGTTTATTAAAGTTCATTACTCAGTGATTTAATTATGTGATCATTGACCTTTCTTTGCCTCGTATAACTTGGCCAATGTCGAGCTTTTATTTGACGCCAAAGTGACGTAGCTTTCTGTCGGACTCTGCTCGGATAATCACTGAAACATAACGGGTCCTATTTATCTAATAGATTAACCCCTCGATAGATAGATTCGTCATTGACCTTTCTTTGCCTCGTATAACTTGGCCAATGTCGAGCTTTTATTTGACGCCAAAGTGACGTAGCTTTCTGTCGGACTCTGCCCGGATAATCACTGAAACATAACGGGTCCTATTTATCTAATAGATTAACCCCTCGATAGATAGATTCAATTATTTTTTCCCGCTCTTCTTTCGCTTATCTCACTTCCAATTTCACTTGAGAGCATCTACGAAGAAAAAGAGCAGAGGTTTGAAATCAATATAACAACCTCTGAAAAGAGCCAACCCAAAAACACAGCCTATTTTCCGTCTGTCCGATATGGAAAGCTTAAACGAAACGTGGTAAATAAATTGGAAGCTTACTCTTAATTCAAAGAAGAAGAAAACACTTTTTGAAATACCTGCAAGACTGTTTTTTGTTTTAACGTAAAATTTCTGAAAATCACATAGCATGAAATCAGTGATGCTAGGAGCCGTTCGAACATCAAACTGGCGGGCGCCCTGAAATTGAAAACATCTGAGAAATTCGTATGTTCAAAGGAAATTCCTATTGGTCATCCGTTTTACCACCACAGCGAGACAAAGGCTAAGTAGTGCTTTATGTAGGTAGACTGTAGAAGGATATCGCAAAAAAAAAGTTTGGGATCTGCTTCTCTTGGTTATTTAAATAATTAGGTACATTACATCTTTATAAAATATTTCCCTGAAAATGTTTGGTTATAGTTTCGGGAAGGAAACAAGGAACAAAATTTCAAAAAAATACTGATTTTTTTTCGCTCTCTGAATGGGAAAAACACCCAAACATGCGCATTCTCAGAATTCTCCAGCATCCTCGACAATCTTGTTCCGTAGGAGATAAAGCATTTTCAAATAGAAAAGGTTCGTGTTTACGGGAGCATAGAGATGAGAGACGTGATGTGCAGAAAGTTTCCAACTTTTAGTTTATTTTTCATAAAATAGGTAACCACTTAAAAAATAAATAAATTCAATTTGTAACCTTTGGCTGAAGCCTTTGGAAATTCAAATCATGGATTTTGAATAATAGAAACGTAGGTAATTATGTCAGAACGGGCCATGTTACCAATTTAATAGAAGGAAGTGTAAGAATTTTGGTTTCATAAGGAAATAATACTCTGCGAGACAGTTCTAAATAATCCACAAAAAGGGAATTCAGCTTTAAAAAAAAAGCTTAGTACCTGGATATCTATATGTATTTTAAAACGCAAGAGTAAAATAAACAAAATGGGAAACCATATCATCTTTCCCTTGCAGATGTTATTAATAAGCTTTTTTCAAAGCTGAATTCCCTTTTTGTGGATTATTTAGAACTGTCTCGCAGAGTATTATTTCCTTATGAAACCAAATTCTTTCACTTCGTTCTATTGAATTGGTAACATGGCCCGTTCTGACATAATTACCTACGTTTCTATTATTCAAAATCCATGATTTGAATTTCCAAAGGCTTCAGCCAAACAATAACATTCACGGATTATACAATCATTCGTAGAAAACGTACGTACGGTTAATGCGAGTATGTATTATGCTTTGCCTCTGCTTAGGACACGAATGTGAAGCGTAAGCTACAGCAGGAACGACAGGCAAAATTAGGAGTGAGTCAGCTAGGGATGAGGGAGTGTAGGAATGATATTAAAACAAAAGTGCTGGATAAAAATAATGTTCTACTGAAAGTAAATACCCCCCCTGTACCGTTTCCATTTAATTCCATTAGATATGAAAATGTTATTCCTCTGTCGATTTCAATTCACCTCCTTCCCTCTTACCGTACCGTTTCCATTTAATTCCATTAGATATGAAAATGTTATTCCTCTGTCGATTTCAATTCACCTCCTTCCCTCTTACCTTTTTTTTTTTTTCATTACTTGGTATAACCCGTTTTAGTGTTTTTATGGGAAGGTATATTATTAAAATTGTTGTTTGTACGTCCGATTTTTTTCCTTTTTTTTATTCGTTTATTTTTCCTATTGATGTTTCTACAGCTTGTGTGTAGGAACACACAAATACTAAATAATATAAGCCACAGTAAAATGTGTGTGCGTACAAGTATTCCAGTTGTCTGAATGTCTGGAACGGATGTTTATATTCCCTTCTTATTTAAAGGAAAAAGGTCATCTCTCTCTCTCTCTCTCTCTCTCTCTCTCTCTCTCTCTCCTAGCTTAAGAGTCTGAAAATAAAGAACTTTTACACTCGTACAGTATCCCTGAGTCACTATAATGGATCAATTTATGCTCATATTCAAGAAAAAGACATTGTCAATGGCCTTCAAGTTTTATCTTTATTCCGTAATTTCACTCGTTTTTTCCACTTCCCATTAGAGAGGAAAATTCCCGAAAATAGAGATACGAAAAAACCCTGTTTGAATTGAACAGCATTATAGTCACGCCTTTCGTCCCTTCAGGAACTAAACTACCTATTGAAATGGATTTTTTGATCGCATTTTTAGAATGACGCCCCAAATGACACGTTTGTTAAGCAGAATTTATGCTCATATTCAAGAAAAAGACATTGTCAATGGCCTTCAAGTTTTATCTTTATTCCGTAATTTCACTCGTTTTTTCCACTTCTCATTTGAGAGGAAAATTATTCCCTAAAATAGAGAGATACGAAAAAACCCTGTTTGAATTGAACAGCATTATAGTCACGCCTTTCGTCCCTTCAGGAACTAAACTACCTATTGAAATGGATTTTTTAATCGCATTTTTAGAATGACGCCCCAAATGACACGTTTGTTAAGCAGGAGATATAGACATCACTGTAAATAAATGATGAATGTCTGTAGAGTACACAAATAATAACGCTTGTGGATAAAGCGTTGTCATGTAGATGGTGAATAGTGGTAGAATAAAAAGCATGGTGGGAGAGAGGACAAGGAACGTGAAAAACGGAAAAAGTGGGATCTCCTAATTATATTTTTCTCATACTGATAAATCAGCTTAAAGAGATGTACACTGTTAAGCAGGAGATATAGACATCACTGTAAATAAATGATGAATGTCTGTAGAGTACACAAATAATAACGCTTGTGGATAAAGCGTTGATATGTAGATGGTGAAGAGTGGTAGAATAAAAAGCATGATGGGAGAGAGGACAAGGAACGTGAAAAATGGAAAAAAGTTGGATCTCCTAATTTTCTTATACTGATAAATCAGCTTAAAGAGATGTACACATTTGTACTATGTTCTTTGAAAAGGAGGCGTGCTCTTACAAAGTAAATCTCGAATTCTTATCTGCTTGAGACTGAACACGTATTTCTGTTTGGAATGGTTGTTTCTCTTGGCTTTACTCAATAGTAATATTATTAGATAGATTTATAATAGTGGTTTTGTGAACTGTAGACCTACTATCGTTCGGTCAACAACAGAATACATTTTGTAGGTATACCTGTTTTTTTTCTTTTTTTTTTTCTTATCTCCATTTCCACTAATGGATGTGTTTTGAGGCTATACTTTTCAATCCACACACTAGACGTTTCAAGATTTTAAGGTCAGAATAGAGGAAACTGACAGGGAGAAACTCATAGAGGGAACGTGAACTTTATCAAAACTTCATGAAAGCACTGCATAGGAACTTCTACAAGAAGCAACAAAAAGCTCCCTCAAATTGGACTCATAAAAACTCTCCAGCAAAAGTTTTCACACAAGGCATAGGAAAAAGAAAAACAGTGGGATGGAAAATATAAAGGAAAATTTATTACTCTTGGGTATTAAAGATCAAGCGTAACCTCTTCAAAGGAAACAAGATTAAATCATTTTAATTTGCCTCGAACTCAACCCGTGTGATTTGCGTGTATACAAAACCCATTTCAAAGAATATAAATTCAATCAATGCTTAAAAGAGAGGAAAACGAACTTTCTGTTTGATATCGACAAGTTTCATTGGTGTGAGCGATTGAGAATAAATATGACGAATGGCGTATACCAACTCATTTAAATTGTATGTGGGTTTTCAGGACTGTGAAGCTACCTCGCTTTTAAAAGTTGGAATAATAAATTCAATCAATGCTTAAAAGAGAGGAAAACGAACTTTCTGTTTGATATCGACAAGTTTCATTGGTGTGAGCGATTGAGAATAAAAATGACGAATGGCGTATACCAACCCATTTAAATTGTATGTGGGTTTTCAGGACTGTGAAGCTACCTCGCTTTTAAAAGTTGGAATATACCTACCTACAATATTACTTCTCTCATTGAAATGAATGTTTTTTGTTTAAAACAATAAAACAAATACAAAAATACATTATTGAAAATTTCATCTGTGTGTGTAGGTACTGTACGAGTAGGTATATGCATGTACGTATTTAAAACAATAAAACAAATACAAAAATACATTATTGAAAATTTCATCTGTGTGTGTAGGTACTGTACGAGTAGGTATATGCATGTACACAAAAATTTAAAGAAACGCGTCATACTTTTTTCTCATAAATTGTCGTGGATTTGAGGATAATATTATTCTTGAAAGTTTCTTTTTCGCCTTCTTCTGGTTCTTCATCTTCTTTCTTCCACGAAAAACGAATAAAAAGAAGTTGTTCAGTTGCCAAAAAAATAATACTTTGCAGACTCCTCGAGAATGTCAGTTTTATTCCAAATGAAATATGTAAATTTATATTATATCAGATTTTTAGGTCTGCAGCATGTGACTGCGGTTTTATCCGAAAGGCGCGAAAAGAAAAATAGCCTTAGTGTATTAAAAAGGCACAAATGGCTGGTTCTTGGTTGAAAAAAAAAAGTAGAAGAGAGGAAAGAAAACAAGGTGGGCCCGTCCCTCCGGGAATATTTTAGCCCGTAGTTTATTCGATCGTGGTTAAAGAAATACCTATGTACCTACCTAATTTGTTTAAAATTCAGTTTTTTATTATTATTATTCTTGATTTGATTTTTTGATTTTACTTTCATATAATGATTTAAAATCAAGACTAGAGCCCGTTCTCCCTTTATTCCCAATATAAGGTTTAAGTCACCCATACATTTATTGGCCTTGCTCGGCGTAACTTAACATACAGGTGACGCTAAAACCGGTCTTAAAATAACGACTGAAGTGTTATCTAAAACTTCCTCGCTTTGAGTTCATAGGTCGTCGGGACAAATTTCAAGATCAGAGCTCATTTGTGTGAGGAAATGTGAAAAAAATCCCCCAAGAACCAGTTTTTTTTTTTGGTTTTTTGGCTTTATGGTTTTCTGGACAAAATTTGCACCACCATTTTCGTGTTCCTGGTAAAAGACCTTTAATTTGATATAATAGGTCGACCAGGTTTGGATAAGTCCTTCTATGGGGACAGACAGAGTGACAGACTGACGACACCGAAGCGAATACAATAGCCCGTCCACTATACCTACCTTTTTTTTATTACTATCGTAATAATAAAGGAAGGACGGACTAAAAAAGGAGGAAGAGGAGAGGGAGAAGAAAATCGAGGATAGAAAGGTAGGTACATAATTACGTAGGAGTAGGCGAACGAGGAGAAAGAGGTAGGAGGACAAAAAAAGGAAAAGAAGAAGAGGGAAAGAGAGAACTAAGAGGATAAAGAGTTGATGAAAGTAAAAGAAGAAGAAGAAAGAGGAGGAGAGGAAGTAAAATTTGAAGCCACGGGAAGAGTTATGTTTTCTCTCTCATTTTTCGGGAAATTTTGAGATGATTTAAAGAGTCAAAAAAAAACTCCAACCCCCCCTCCACCTCCTCCTCCTCACCTCTTACTTTCCAAAAAATGGGCGGCCTTCCTTTTTCAAAAAATCAGAGTCAAAATTATAGCCTTAAGGAACTTTTTCTTATTTCTTCTATCTCATCATCATCATCATCATCATCATCATCATCATCATCATCATCATCATCATCATCATCATCATCATCATCATCATCCCTGAGCTCCTGAATCTGTACACACCCAAAATAAATAGCACACTGAATAAAAAGCCAAAGGAACATGTTTGACCTCACCAGAATTTGACCCAGATCTCTTTGGGGGCAGTTTGAACTCTTGTTTGTGCAGACCTTGAAATTTCGTTTTTTGATTCCAAGGCAACAAAACATGCAATAATGTAAACAACTCGCAGAACTCTACGGAAATGTTTGTACATTTATGCATTTCGAATAAATATTCTAGGATTTACCAACTTTTAATATTATAAAACTGCAGATTTTTTTTTATAATATTATTACAATAAGTATTAAATTACAGTAGAAAAACTCATGCTTCAAAAGGAATAAATTGCAATTTTTTTTCGCACTTTGGTCCCAGGAAAAAAAATAGCTTACGAAACACAAGTACTTACCATTTACGAAATTAAAACTGGTGTGAAAGAAACATAAATTTAAACTGAGCCAAAAAATTGTATCCATTGTAGAGAATTTTTAAAATCCTAGTTTACGTCATTGAGCACAAATCGCACTGTTACAAATTGAATTTATTTATTTTTTAAGTGGTTACCTATTTTATGAAAAATAAACTAAAAGTTGGAATCTTTCTGCACATCACGTCTCTCATCTCTATGCTCCCGTAAACACGAACCTTTTCTATTTGAAAATGCTTTATCTCCTACGGAACAAGATTGTCGAGGATGCTGGAGAATTCTGAGAATGCGCATGTTTGGGTGTTTTTCCCATTCAGAGAGCGGTTTATTTTATTTTTCCCCAACTCAATATCTTTTCCATGCTGACAGTCTAAAATGAACACGAGGTAGATATTTTGCTTGACTGTTTTTGTTGTCTTTTTATTACTTTGACAGATGAATGACTTGTCGATTGTAACAATTTGTTGCAAACGTCTCCTGTCACTTTCATTTCACATCAGCAAGATTTCAAAAGAAGAAAAAACCCAACTGTAAACACACAGTTGGATATCAAATTAGAGAAAATAATAAAATGTGTGCAGTAAGCTATGGTGCTACTTTTAGAACTGTCCGACTTACAGTTGAGAAGTTTAATGTAATAGAAAGTCGTGTGATGTTCACACCAGATTTTTTGTTAAGGCTTCTTGAATCACGATTTCCCGTCTGTTTTACTTTTCCTTTCTTTATTATCGCTGTATTTTTTTAATTTTATTTTTGTTTAATTTCATAATATTACCTATTTGGTTGAGAAATTTGGATAGGTTATAAATGGTTCTACGTGTTTTCTAGTCTTGAAGGAAGCAACCATAATATTCATATAAAATCCTTTGATGCGAAATTAATGTGTGCTCCCAAGTTTAACGCTTAATCAGCAACTTCCGACGATTATTCATTTTTTCTGAGCCCTCACCCCAACTTTTTCAACTTGGGGAAAAAATTTCATCTGTGCGTTCGTGTTGTAACTTTCTCATTTCACAGTCTTTATAATAACATTCTAATAAAAATGTAAATATGCAGTTGCTCTTTCCCAATACTCTGAAGGCAGCGTTTCTAAAACGATGCAACGCAGGACTCTACAAAGATTTTTCTTCAGGAATCAGGATACTTTTTTCAAGGATTCAGGATGGAAATAAAATAAATATATAAATGAAAACATTACTAATATTTTTCTACAAAAACTTTCCAATCATAATAGTCAAAACAATAGAATTAGAGCTTGATACTGAATAATTTGTATGAACGCCGTGTAATTGTTTAAGTATGCAATGTGCAAGACATTGTACATTAGTGGATGTGTCTAGTGTACTTTTCTTATTTTCTGAAGTGGTGTTCAAATGTCATTATATTAATTACCTATTGGTCATCCGTTTTACCACCACAGCGAGACAAAGGCTAAGTAGTGCTTTATGTAGGTAGACTGTAGAAGGATATCGCAAAAAAAGTTTGAGATCTGCTTCTCTTGGTTATTTAAATAACTACATTACAAATTTGAATTGAAAAAAAAGTTCATTTTTTAAAATAGGTATATTTTGGGACTCGTAAAAGTTAACCGGAGGGAAATACACTAATCGATACTTATATGATATGCCGTACATACAGGGACGTACTTACTCTCATGGGAACTGTGCTATAAGTAGAATAGAATATACCTTGTTTATACTGACAGCATATCACTGAAAAGTCCCTTCACAGATACAGGGAAAGTGCAAGGGTTTTAAAAAGGTAGCAAACTGGAATTCCAACACATTTTTGGTTAATTATCTTCAAAATTTGTCCAAATACTTAATTTCCAGTGGTAAGAAACCTAAAACTTCGAAGAATAGGATTTAAATACAGGGGTTTTTCTTTTGCAGAACAAGAATAATTAAATCGTAAATAGGAATTTCCTAATGCACCAGTCTAATAATAACCCTTCCTCTTCTTTCTTAATAACCGTACATACAGGGACGTACTTACTCTCATGGGAACTGTGCTATAAGTAGAATAGAATATACCTTGTTTATACTGACAGCATATCACTAAAAAGTCCCTTCACAGATACAGGGAAAGTACAAGGGTTTTAAAAAGGTAGCAAACTGGAATTCCAACACATTTTTGGTTAATTATCTTCAAAATTTGCCCAGATACTTAATTTCCAGTGGTAAGAAACCTAAAACTAGAGGTTTATTAGTACCTAATTCATCAGAGGCAATAATCACTTGGAACTTCGATTGGCCTTTGAGAAATGTTTATGTCGAAAGTAACGTCTTGTGGTCTATTCCACTTTTATTTCGTGTTTATTTCTAAGAACAAGATTGTTTATTTCGAAGAATAGGATTTAAATACAGGGGTTTTTCTTTTGCAGAACAAGAATAATTAAATCATAAATAGGAATTTCCTAATGCATCAGTCTAATAATAACCCTTCCTCTTCTTTCTTAATACATTTGGACGCTTTTCGCAGAAACCAACTCATTTCTACAATGACTTGTAGCCGCCGTAGTAAGTAGTAATTTAACTTGTTTATCTCAGCATTTTCTAAGTTATTTAGTATGTTGTTTTCCAAGTTTAAGTCGTTCTGTATTTACGTTTTTATTTCTCGCTCTCTATTTTATGAACGTAATATTCTTTATTAGGTTTTGTGTATGCACATTACTCTCAGAGAGCGAAAAAAATCAGTATTTTTTTGAAATTTTGTTCCTTGTTTCCTTCCCGAAACTATAACCAAACATTTTCAGGGAAATATTTTATAAAGAAGAAAAAGAAAATGTGGGGATAAAAACTTTGTCGCGACTATTGCGATGACCTTGATGAACTCAAATTGATGGGGAATAATGAAGAAGAAGGGTGGGGGGCTTTTAGATTTATAGGAATTTAGATATCGGAATTTTTATCACACAAAATCAAGGACCTTACAATGGGGACATATTAACAACAGATGCCGCACCCTGATTTATAGGAATTTAGATATCGGAATTTTTATCACACAAAATCAAGGACCTTACAATGGGGACATATTAACAACAGATGCCGCACCCTAAACCACGAACAATTAAATTCTATTATTCCATTCCTATTAAAAGGCAATTACCTGGAAATGTTACCAAGATATACTTGTACTCACACCAACATACCTTTCAAAAGTACACGCTTGAAAATTAGAATAGGAACCTAGGTAACTAGGTACCCAAAATAAAAATAATAAAATCAGTACGTTCTTCCCATCCGGGTGTCATACAATTCCATCGTATGATGAGGTTGAAAGAAAAATCGAAGCTAATATACCAGCCTTAATACATTGATAGTTCAATACACGTGTTGCAAGAGAAATGAGTGGGAAATATATCCTGTAGAGAGACACAAGGAGAAAGGGGGGGTGAAAATAGAAATCTAGGGAAGTAGAACAAAACAGATGAAGAAAATGAGGGTTTGAAAGTAAATAAAGCACGAAGAGAGAAAAAAGAGAAAGAAATAGAAAAAGTAAGAACAGGAAGAGGAGGTAAAAGTAGCAAGAGAATGATATTCGTAGGAAAAGGTGAGAATGGAGGAATTGCAATCGGGAAAATATTATTTATAAAAGGTCGATTCATACGAAGTTGTGAAAAATCCGAATCTGAGGTCAAAACTCCGAAAAAGTAACTTTAAAAGGTCGAAAATTCAATTTTTAATTGACGTTCTAATGAAAAAGTTCAAAGAGTTGTGACGTCACATTTCACGTCAAAATGCGCAGAAACGCTTGCGCACAAACAAACGAAGCAGGAGTTATGAACTATGACGTCATCGCCCACGGGAGCGTATGCCGTGACGTCAAACTTCACGATTTACCGGTATTTTTTAAATCGATTTATCTCGGTATCTAGAAGTCGTAGAAGAAAAAGAAAAATTCCATTGGTCCTCATTTTTCCTGCTCTATTAGTTTGAAACATCACCCAAGTAAGCGCAACTGATCTATTGTGAACAAACTGATGAAAAGATAGGTTTAAAACAAACATGCCTATAGAAAGGAATAATAGTGACCTATTCAATGAGAAGTTACGGAGGCATAAACCCATCATATGAGACAAAGAACAATAGTATTTTGCATTGTATTGTTGTTATGTTTCTGTATGAATGTTACAATGGATAGGTATTAGATATACATATGTTTCATACCATCATAGAGGAATAATGGGAGAGGCCAGAATTAAAAATCACAAAGTCCATTTCTGCACTTTTGGGAATCAGAGAAAGAAGGACTTAGGGATTTTTAATTCTGAAAATGAGCAAACTCCAAAACTTACCTGTATGAATGTTACAATGGATAGGTATTAGATATACATATGTTTCATACCATCATAGAGGAATAATGGGAGAGGCCAGAATTAAAAAAATCACCAAGTCCATTTCTGCACTTTTGGGAATCAGAGAAAGAAGGACTTAGAGATTTTTAATTCTGAAAATGAGCAAACTCCAAAACTTATCTGTGTATTTTGATGGCCTTGGAGGTTTATTTTGATATCTTCCTCTTCACAAACGTGTTGATCTCGAGACTTATAAAGCGTTTTCCTCATTGACCTTGGAGACTTAGAGTATTTGTAACCTTTAACTATGAGCAAAGTTTAATAGTTTGAAGTTTCTGTCATTTTCGAAATTTCGAAAACCCCTCTGAAATGTGAATATTTAAATAAGACCTTGAAGCATAAGGTAAAGTTTGCATTCAGGTACCTAGGTTTTCTTGGAGGTTTATTTTGATATCTTCCTCTTCACAAACGTGTTGATCTCGAGACTTATAAAGCGTTTTCCTCATTGACCTTGGAGACTTTGAGTATTTGTAACCTTTAACTATGAGCAAAGTTTAATAGTTTGAAGTTTCTGTCATTTTCGAAAGTTCGAAAACCCCTCTGAAATGTGAATATTTAAATAAGACCTTGAAGCATAAGGTAAAGTTTGCATTCAGGTACCTAGATTTTTTTTTAATTGGAAAAATAAAAAGCAGATAGAAAGTAGAATTGAAGTTGATGATTAATAATCAATTATAATAACTGTAAAGTGAGAGAGGAATCTCGTCTTCTATAATATAAATGTACAAGATAAAGTAAAGCGATAAGAGAACACTGAATGTTAATGGGAAGTACGTTCGAGACGCGATGTCGATTTCAGTGAATTTCTGAGGACTCTCCTCTGTTTCCAACTCCTTAGAAATGTCTTCTTCTGTCGGTAATAGATGGAAGAAATTCAACAATTGAAAGGGGGTCCAAGTCTTGGTTGTTTCCAATAAGCTAGAAGAGAACTCGAGGATTGTGTTTGACAGACTTTTTTCAGATTCTGTTTTCAAATTAAACGAGGGAATGAAATTTTCAAATATAATGGGTTCAGAGTAACATCGTTTCGTAAAGAACGACCGTGTAGGTTCCACTTTGGCATCTTCAGATTCATCATTGCTTACTTCAATTTTCACATCCATGTTTGGAACATCCTGTAATCAGATTGAAAGCGAACTTTGCGTCAGGATTCAATACTAACTTTTTTTTTTCAACATAATACTCTTTATTTGTGATACTTGTCACACATATACATAGATTACAATACATTATTAACAATAATAATAAGAATATAATAAATGAGTAACTATGTAAAAAATTGAAAAGTCGAGTTATTGAGTAACTTGTTTCGGAAAGTTTGAAAGAAGAAAAATCCAAGTTGTTATGAGAATTTTGATCAAAAAATAAACAATTTGCCTTTTTCTGTGTTATGAATAAAGCTACCACGAAATGTAACAAAGTCCTCTTTCCCCCATCACCATGCCGCATCAATATTGAATTATCCTCTGTAAATAGCTTACCACCGCTCCATCCTGTTATTCTTTTATATTATATTATCTACTACAATGAGTAGGAGAAGTATATAAGTATAAGTAGTGCTTTATTTAGTTTAGACTGTCAGCTTCGAACAAGTTGTTCCATTATACCAACAGTTTAAGTACTGGGTATCTCATGAGCATTGCTCTACAATCTACGGTAATGTTCGAGTTTTTCCCTGGCGAAAGTTGAAAGATCATTTTTTCCATAGAATTAAAATGAAATCACAATTTTTCTAATGATAATAATTAAAAATAGGTATAATAAATATAAAATAATAATAAACAAAATATTTCCCCTCTTAACTCAGCTAGTTTATTGTTGTACACTTGACGAAAATAATGACTTCCCTTAATACATCATGATTTGACTTATAGCTTATAGTAATAAAAAATATCATCAGCTAGGTATACGTAAATTACCTACTATTAAATAAAAAATAAAAAAATGTCAAGATACAATTCTCCACACTCTGATCTCAGATTCATCATTGCTTACTTCAATTTTCACATCCATGTTTGGAACATCCTGTAATCAGATTGAAAGCGAACTTTGCGTCAGGATTCGATACTAACTTTTTTTTCAACATAATACTCTTTATTTGTGATACTTGTTACACATATACATAGATTACAATACATTATTAACAATAATAATAATAAGAATATAATAAATGAGTAACTATGTAAAAAATTGAAAAGTCGAGTTAATGAGTAACTTGTTTCGGAAAGTTTGAAAGAAGAAAAATCCAAGTTGTTATGAGAATTTTGATCAAAAAATAAACAATTTGCCTTTTTCAGTGTTATGAATAAAGCTACCACGAAATGTAACAAAGTCCTCTTTCCCCATCACCATGCCGCATCAATATTGAATTATCCTCTGTAAATAGCTTACCACCGCTCCATCCTGTTATTCTTTTATATTATATTATCTACTACAGTGGGTAGGAGAAGTATATAAGTATAAGTAGTGCTTTATTTAGACTGTCAGCTTCGAACAAGTTGTTCCATTATACCAACAGTTTAAGTACTGGGTATCTCATGAGCATTAATTGCTCTACAATCTACGGTAATGTTCGAGTTTTTCCCTGGTGAAAGTTGAAAGATCATTTTTTCCATCGAATTATAATGAAATGACAATTTTTCTAATAATCACGGATACATATGCTTCAAGGAAAATTTAACAACCAAAGATAAAATTTCATACCTATATTTCAATGGAAGCTCGCGCACTGTCATTACTAGATTACAAGGCTCCAAGGCATGCACAAGAAGTACGAGTAAATTATGTTCGCAATCAATGGTAACGTTTTAACACCCTGTAAAGTTACTAGATTATAAGGCTCCAAGGCATGCACAAGAAGTACGAGTAAATTATGTTCGCAATCAATGGTAACGTTTTAACACCCTGTAAAATACGATGTTCTTTTTTCACACAGAATCAACGGCTGCTTTTCTAAATTCATAAGGGATTTTACTTACTTTTTCATCTTTTCCGACTACTTTATCATCTTCTTTTGGCTTTTCAATTTCATCGCCAGACTCTTCGCTCTGAGTCGCTTTCTCCTCTTGCTCTTCCTTCGTTTTCTTGCGCTTATTCAAAATGTTCTTGATGTCTTGAGTTACTTTGTCAATAAAATTGATTATAGCGTATTCAATCATGACGGCAAATACAAATGAGAAGCACAATATGATGAACCAATCCAGAGACGTGGCGTAGTCCGTTTTAGGCAGCTGGGACCGACCGCCGAACCCTATGGTGGTAATGGAAAGCACCGTGGTGACCCCTGAAAACAGTAAAAATAAAACAAACCTGGTTAATTCCGTCAAGTATGACGATCCCCAGAGAAAACCACAAAGTCTATGGAATAAGAGGGCAAAAGTTTTACTCATCACTATTGGAGCGACAGGACCCTCATCCAACTTTATACAATGCGAAATCATAAGACAATTTCCCGGAAACCACCATCTTCTTAGTTTGCAGAAAACTGTAGTCTTGAGAAACGCACATATGTAAAGTGCGCATTTGTGCAAAACAAAGTAACGGAAACGACAACAATATGAAGATTCATACTAGGTGCCCTTGGCATTTCTCAAAAATGGAGTCGCAGCAGAAATGAGAAAAGTGCATGTGAAACCAGGTGTGTCTTTACGAGATAATCTTGTGGTTTATCTTTACGGGAAATTTTCAAACCTTATCTTAGCAGTAAAGAAAGCAGGTATACCTAGGTACTCTGTAGTCTGTAGGGTAGACCCACGCACTCCTGTTTACCAGGCGAGCGCCTTGACCACTATACACCACCGAGGCAGGTCTGTCTGACCTAGGTGTGTCAGGTGGTCTAAGCGATAGTAGCGGGATTTCCTCCCACAAAAATTATAACCTCCGCCTTTTTCTCCGTGCTGACAACCAGACCCTCCATTTCACCATCCTCAGCTCAGTGCACCCTGAGCATCATTGTTTTTGTGATGCTTAAAACTACCTAACGTATACAATTTACTATAGGTACTGGTACATATAATATTTAGTCAATATAATAAATACACACTTTTGTAATTATAGCATGCATCAGTAAACGGAACGTGTTTGAAATTAAGGACAATAACAGTAATTAAGTCCATGCAAATGCTCAGTGCACCCTGAGCATCATTGTTTTTGTGATGCTTAAAACTACCTAACGTATACAATTTACTATAGGTACTGGTACATATAATAATTAGTCAATATAATAAATACACACTTTTGTAATTATAGCATGCATCAGTAAACGGAACGTGTTTGAAATTAAGAACAATAACAGTAATTAAGTCCATGCAAACTGGCATTGTTTTTGCTCAGTGTCCTTGCTTTGAAAATTTCGAACGTTAAATTTTGATTCGACAATTTCGTGAACAACAGCCAATGTTTGCTCATTTGAATGCGAGGCAGAATGTATCGTCAGCAACGTACAATTTGCAATTTGAAGACTAGTCAGCTGGAAAAAGCTGGAGGTAGCTATTTATGATTGTTCTTCCGATTGGAAAAGAGTATCGTGATTCGTGAAATTGTGTCGAAATTTTGTCACTTTAGTATTCGTAGAGTAGTTCCCTCAAGGTTAGAGTTGCCTCAGTCACTTTGGACTTTTTGTGTAGAATTCTTCTTCTTGTTCTTCTTCTTCTTCTTCTTCTTCTTCTTCTTCTTCTTCTTCTTCTTGCTCTTCCTCCTCCTTCTCCTCCTCTTCCACCTCCTCCTCCTTAAACCACAAACTCTTTAGTGGGATCTCAGGTATCATATTTACAGAGATTCGAATTACCCCGTCATCACTTCGCATATTTCCACAGGGTTCCAGGGTACAAAAGTTACACACTACGAATCTTTTCCCTATCGTGTTTGAACCTAGTAAAATTCCCCCCCAAATGCCTTTCTTCAAAGGAATGGTTTCCAGGTATTTTCCCACGTATTCGTCTGAGAAACACAGGGAAGTAACCTCACCACGTGGAGTTGTATATTTGCGTTCATTATTTTCATACAGGATATTTGGATGTGTGTGCCGTGGAATGTGTGCCTCTCTGCCCCTTTAATAAAAATGTGTCGCGGAAATCTTATATTATAAAATCAAGATCCATTCACTCATTCACATTTCATATTCACACACTGATCGCTCTATCTCCTGAACCACAACACCAAGTATCCCACAAAAATGAGTAGAGCTTTCACTTTAAAGGGCAAAAAAAGATAATCTACAGACTTCTTATATTATAAAATCAAGATCCATTCACTCATTCACATTTCATATTCACACACTGATCGCTCTATCTCCTGAACCACAACACCTAGTATCCTACAAAAATGAGTAGAGCTTTCACTTTAAAGGGTAAAAAAAGATAATCTACAGACTTTTTTTTCTTTTTCTTATACGACCCGACCCCTAGATCCCGAGAAAAATACCAGTAAACTTTGAAAACTTTCAATAAACTAAACACTTTCATGAAACCCTAATTCACTCGACCCCAAGTGAATTAACCTGACATTCAATAGTTTAAAGGTAAAAAGTGAAAGAGAACACAAACCACATCAAAGAATTTCTCCTAAAACAAATAATAACAGTCATAAATGAACTGCATAAAACCCGTGAAAGCTTGAGGACATAAGAAGAGTCTGTGAAAAGAAATTTGGAGGACATTTGAAACTTAAATTTATCGCTCAATTGAAGTGCTGTTATGTCAAAGTATGTATAAGTACCTTGTATTTCTCTCTGTACAAATACGCTCGAGGTACTTTGCTCGTACTATCTACATGAACTCTTGTAGTGCTTTTCATTTGTAGAAAAGACATTTCGCAATAAAATAGTAAGAAGAAACAATCTCGTGGAGTAAACTTTTGGCTCCGCTTCATTTATTGAGTAAACGCTCTCGGCTTCATTATTAGCGAGCGGGTAATGCCTGATATTCTGTTCTAGGTATGTGTCAGGTAAATCTGTATAAATTATCGGATATTCCTGATGATATAAGCATAGTCACTGACTGCTTACAAATTTCCAGTATTAATCAAACAGTATTTTGGTAATGCTACAATTTAATTTGTATAGAAATAGGGGGTTATATTCGTGGAGCTTAGCACACCTTTAGGACCCTTGGCCTCTACACTTAAGCCTCTAGGTGGACCATTTGTGTATGGTGCTAAACTTGGGTATAAAACAAGGTAGCTGCACAAAAAGGGCCAGAAAGGGCCAAATCGTTATCTGGCCCTTCTTCCAAAGAGCTCCTTTTACCTTGAAAAAAAAAGTCCGTTATAATTTTCTCTGAAATATCACGTCAAATTGAAATGTTTTCTTCTGCAATTTTCTTCTGAGATTAATATAAAAGTTCATGAGGTAGATAATAATATTATAACGGTAGCTTCAATCTTCCTATAACACCAGCTCCTACATGCATGATAATATTCTTGCTTTTTTTCATAACATACATTATTTTCTTTCCTTAAAAAAGAGCAATTTTTCGAACTGAAATTTTTAATATGATAATGGAAATTCCAATGTATGTAGATGGGTGGAAGAAGAGATAAAGAGAGAGAGAGAGGCAGAGAGAATCAAAGCTGGCTGCCACAACCGCAAATTCAAACAAGGTAAAATACGGTAAGCTTATTAAAGCTCATTTTATACCTTTTTCCTTTGGCCTGTGTCTTTTGCCTCCTAATTAGAGTTCCAGACTTTATACATGTACCTACCTAATATTATTTTCAATCCTACACCATTGTTTGATTTGTTTGTCTACATCTACAGTACTCTTCAGTTATAACTTATAACACTCTGTCTAGTCTTTCCCTTCATATTTTTCACGTTAGTTGTTCGATATTTGAATTGGTCTAATTTCTGTGGAAAAAGAGAGAGAGTGAGTAAGAGAGAGGGGGGGGAGGGGGAGAGAGTACTTGTATAAATTCCGAGAAATTCAACTGTTTGAAAACTCTGAACTGTGCTTTATCAAAGTGGCGGGAGGGATGTTTGATAGCGGAGATTGCCCAAGGCAACAATCACGCCTCATTGCGTTCTTGTTAGTATTTATTAATTTAAAACACAATAAAGAGTTTATTGAGTTTATTATTATTTTCCTTGCTAAAGAAATAGCTAAGGTTGAGTGCGAAGGGCATCCACTCGTAAAAATTGTAGCCAAACCAAATGTCAACCCAAAGCAATCACCCTAGATAGGGCTGATTGAGAGGCTGACAAAAAACGCCGACCCCGTCTGTACACGGGAAAAGACGAAGGAAAAGAAAGAGTTTATTATTATTACGGAACATTACCTAGTGAAACCCTGGCTGGTACAGCATCAGGATCGATCCAGAATGATACCCAGGATGAGCAAACCATCAGGCTACAGGGAACGTACGTTTGGAGAACAAAGAACCCGGTGTTTCTTTTGAGTTGGAAATTGATCTGGATTATCGAGTGCACATCTGGAAATGAAATGAAAATTATCGTAAGAATAACAGAATTTTTGACATTGATTAATCTTACAAAAAATACATTTATACAATTTACTCTTTAACCCTTCAAATACCTATGTAGTTATATATTTTTTCTCATTCTTTTAATGTTATTTAAAATTAAAAGGGACTACCCATTTTGTACAAGTCTCTACACTTAAATAGGTACCTTGTTTAGATATTATAAGACCTTGTTTAGGATTCTGAGGTAAAAGGAGTTTTTAGTCCGATTCAAGCAATATAAACAAGGTATCTATTGTATATTATTCTATTCTACTCGTACCACGATTGAATGTCTCATTTCCGAGACTTACATTGTCACAAACATTTTTTCTTATTATTTTTTCCTATTAAATTTCTACGTCATGTTCTTTTCGTTTTTATTTCAGAGTCTAGCTAACGGCATTTTTATTTCATCCTCCATCAAAAGACTTTTTAGAGAAAAAGGATGCTTTTAGGATAGATTTTACATCTTTGAGTCTACTTCTCTTTTTCCCTCTCTGTATGTCTCTCTCCTTTCATATGTACATACGAGTGTAGTTTAAAATATGTGATATCAAAACCTCTCATTATATCTCGATATAAAGTTGAAATGATGTAAATAGACAAAAATAGATGAATACAGAATTTAAATGCATACAATGTAAATAAATATATTTAAAAAATATGTAAAGAACTAACCGTTCCCAATGGTAACGAGTTTGTTTTTGATGGCAGTCATGTTGACCAAAGCATACTGGGCTAACTCCAATCCATGTTCTATATCAACCGGGGTCTCACTCTGCCATTTATACTTGACGTCGTTCGACGTATAACCGACTGAAATTAAAAAGGTAAAATTATAGGCATTTGTTCCCCCCGGAAAAAAGTTGCCGCCAAAAGCTTCTGCTTCTATTGACGGCGGAAAAACATTTCATACGATTTTCCTCCATGCCGCTTTTTTTCAATAATTTTTTCGTGAAAGTTGTGAGCTAAGAGAAGGGAAGAAAGGGGCAGGAGACGAGGGAAAGAAAAAAGAATGTGTATGTGGGAAGGAAGAACGTGGGTTGGAGAGGGCCAGCCGCCCCCAGTAGTCTTTTTATAAACATACGGAGGAAGAAGAAGAAGGAGGAGGAGGAGGAGGAGGAGGAGAAGAAGAAGAAGAAGGAGGAGAAGGAGTTAGAGGGAAAAAAAAACAGGACCTTGTTCACAGGAAACGTATACAAGTCCCGTAGGTGTATTTTATACATAATTTTATCTTCTTTTAAACATGATATTTTGTACATAATACTTTATTTTATCATGTCATTTTTTGAGAATTTGACCACAGAAATGAAAAAGTCCATAAACCTCGCAGTAGTGAGGGGTTGATGGACTTTGACTGGAATTCTTGTAGGTAGCTCAAAGACAAGAAAGGAAAAAGGCGTTTTTTTTTTTATTTTTTTTATTACCTATTTTGTATTTATTCATTTAGGAGACCCATCAGCTAATACATGCAATAATAAAGTTGCTCATCTCAGCAGTCAGACTGTCATTCAATTCATATCAATACCACTTTAGATGAAATTTCCAATCCTAAGGAAAGTAATGGAAGAGTGCTAATGTTCCATTCCTATAAATCCGCGGGCCCTACAGCAAGATTATTAATTTACTCTGATTTTCCTGTAGGAAAAACAAGACTAATCAAAATCTGTGAGCTTTCAGCATCTCAAACTTAGCAGGAACTTTTCCAATCCTACTCACGAAACTTTTTTTTCGTTTTAAATTACTTTTTCTAAGTAGGTATTGGTATTGGTAGGTAAGTATATATAAATTTATGTTTTCTTCTTTTTTAACTTTCTATTGCCTACATTACAAGTTATACATTGTAGATCGTTGGTAATGAGTACTAAGAAAGTATTGGAATCAATCTAATCTTTCAAAGTCAGTAGGTAAAATGTTGGACAGATCTGTTTTTAAAGGATCAAAAACTGATTTTTAGCATTTAGCTCATGGCTTGAATTATATGGTTATATAAAATATCTCCGGAACGGTTTGACTTCTTCTTTTCCTCCTTCTTCTTCTTCTTCTTCTTCTTCTTCTTCTTCTTCTTCTTCATCTTTTCCTCCTCATTCTTCTCCTCCTCCTTCTTCTCCTACTTCTTCTTCTTCTTCTTCTTCTTCTTCTTCTTCTTCTTCTTCTCCTCCGCCTCCTCCTCCTTCTTCTTCTTCTCCTTCTCTTCTCCCGAATCATATTGTTAGGAGCACGAGGCTAAAGGCACCGAGATATAGCCCCCAGCACGTGGCCTGTAAACTTTGTTCACTTCCCGTTCTTTCATAATAAACAACAACAACAACAACAACAACAACAACAACAACAACAACAACAACAACAACAATACAACGTTTCAGAAATATTTTCCCACTAGCTACCATTGCTGCATACTAATTAATATTTTTTCCGAGAAAACTATTCTAGAAGAACCGCGATCCTCGTCTTTGTATCTCTTCCTCCATGCATACATTTTTAGACCGTCCTTCCTTTATTATTACGATAGTAATAAAAAAAGGTATAGTGGACGGGCTATTGTATTCGCTTCGATGTCGTCAGTCTGTCTGTCTGTTTGACCCCATAGAAGGACTTATCCAAACCTGGTCGACCTATATATCAAATTAAAGGTCTTTTACCAGGAACACGAAAGTGGTGGTGTAAATTTTGTCCAGAAAATCATAAAGCCATCAAATTAAAGGTCTTTTTACCAGGATCACGAAAATGGTGGTGCAAATTTTGTCCAGAAAATCATAAAGCCAAAAAACAAAAAAAACTGGTTTTTGGGGGATTTTTTTCACATTTTCTCACACAAATGAGCTCTGATCTTGAAATTTGTCGCGCCGACCTATGAACTCAAAGCGAGAAAATTTTAGATAACACTTCAGTCGATAATTTAAGACCGGTTTTAGCGTCACCTGTGTTAAGCTACGCCGAGAAAGGCCAATAAATGGATGGGTGACTTAAACATTATACTGGGAATAAAGGGAGAACGGGTTCTAGTCTTGATTTTACATCATTACATGAAAGTAAAATCAAAAAATCAAATCAAGAATAATAATAAACTGAATATTAAACAATTAGGTATGTACATAGGTACGGATGGGTGACTTAAACATTATACTGGGAATAAAGGGAGAACGGGTTCTAGTCTTGATTTTACATCATTACATGAAAGTAAAATCAAATCAAGAATAATAATAAACTGAATATTAAACAAATTAGGTATGTACATAGGTACTGATTTTCTCTAATCACTACGGGCTAAAAAAAATCCCGGAGGGACGGGCCCTGCTTGTTCCTCATTTACATACTCGTAGATATTATGAAACGAAAATATTTGTTCTAGGTAGGTATATTAAAAAACATTTTTTTTTTTTTTTTTTTTTTTTTTTGAGAAAGATAAAATAAATACTTTCTGATAAACAGAATACGCCTGAGGGTACCTAAATCTTTCTGAAATTGGAGATGATTTTCTTACCTACCAAGCAATGTAAATATTCTTATTAAAAATTGTTTACTGTCGTAACACTCAGTTCAAAAGAAATTATTAAAGTAAACAACATGATGGCACTGATTTGTTTATTTTGTGGAGAAAGAGGAGTGTCTATAACTTTGAAAGAAATTATTAAAGTAAACAACATGATGGCACTGATTTGTTTATTTTGTGGAGAAAGAGGAGTGTCTATAACTTTGAAAAAAAAAAACTTGAAAAGTTTAAGTGAAGCTTTTCAAAAGTTTGGAGCTGTATTCAATTGCTTATTTTTCTGTTGTCATAATAAGTCTCAGAGATTCATAAGTTGGAAATTATAACAGATATTTGATTGTCTCAGAAAAAGTACAAAGCTTACTCGTAGTTCGACATACATGAGTAGATTCATTATTCTCAGTCCCCATTATTTCAGAGTTTAAAATGACACCCCTCTGAATTACTAGAGATAATTTATCCTTTCTTATAAATAAACAATTTAACAAAAGGTACTTATTGTTAATTAGACACCCAAAATAGATAATTGCCAACCTTATTTTATAAATGAATGAAATGAAAAATCCCTAAGAACCCTGATCATTTATTAAATAAGGTAAGCAAAACTATTTTAAAGTACTTACACTATACTATTTTAAAGTACTTACAGCTTCCCACTAGTAGGGGACAAGTTTGTGTATCAAAAGGAAACTTCCTCAGGAACATTTTACAGGTAGCTGTCAGTGTAAGTCTGAAACAAAACAAAGTAAGGGCCATATTAATTAACAAAATACTGGCTCTTGGGCTACACTGAAGCATCAATTCCAAACATCTGATTGGCCAAAATTTATATCAGTTTGACCTGAGAGCAAGAATTTTTCATGGTAAAATGATGTGTAAGTTTATTCTTACAAGCGTGATGTTCAATTTACTATAACAACATCTAGGATACTTACCGTAGAAAAATGTCCGACCTTTTTTTGGAAATGCATTTTTTACTATCTACATATTATTATTTTTAAAGTGCTCAACGTTTTTCTACTATAGAGTTGCCTCAGTCACTTTGGACTTTTTGTGTAGAATTCTTCTTCTTGTTCTTCTTCTTCTTCTTCTTCTTCTTCTTCTTCTTCTTGCTCTTCCTCCTCCTTCTCCTCCTCTTCCTCCTTCATCTTAATTTTTTTAACTCTTTTATCATCAACAACTACCCTGTGGCATTGACTTGAAGAAATCGATACAACTCCTCCCAATGCACTGTTCTTGAAACAGTTCCTTTTCATTTTTCTTGATATTCTTCCGAGAAATTCATGAACCTTGAACCTATTCTACTTCTTTTTTGAGAAACAAAAAGAAGGAAAACTAGAAGAACGTTGGTTGTCAGATCAATCATATTCTATAGAACAATGATATAAAACACAAGGTAGCATTGCATAATGTAACTGTCAAATCTGTTGCAGGTCAGACAAATCCTGTGAAATTAATTTCAGTTGATTTCAGAAACTTCTTAAACTTGAAGTCCGAACTTTTCATTACTTTCTCCAACAAATGACAAGACTTCTGTGATAAAAAATAAACTGAAGAAAAAACCCTTCTTTATAGAACACTTTTTTCCTCGTCCCCTTATTATCCTGTTTGAGATAACCAAATCCTAAACACCTGATACGTAATTACGAATAAACCTATCATATAAATTATAATTAGTACTTGAGTACACCATCAAGCCATCATTGTAAATGGGGTAAAACGGACATCTCCACTAATCTTGTCTAGCATATTGCATACTCACACAGTTACACGGCGTTCATACAAATTGTAGCCACTGCTATTCTTATAAAATCCAGTAGGTATTTTGCGGTATTAATTCCAAAAGAAAACTTTCAACACATTGAGGAAAAAACAACAATTTCTTATTAAGAAGCTTTATTTATTTCCTTCTTCTCGAACAAACAAAGTTATTATTACAAAATTAAAATCCAGTAGGTATTTTGCGGTATTAATTCCAAAAGAAAACTTTCAACACATTGAGGAAAAAACAACAATTTCTTATTAAGAAGCGTTATTTATTTCCTTCTTCTCGAACAAACAAAGTTATTATTACAAAATAAAAAAAATGGTCTGAAAAGAATTAACCACCCGGAATATTTTAGCAATTTTGTGTGAAAAAGAAGAGGGGTGAGTTGTGTTGAATTTTTGACGTGAAATTAATTTTATTCGCAGTGTTGACAGTGTTGTCATGTCAGACAAACATGACAAGGAAAGTTCTGCCTCGGAAGCTAACGAATCAGTAGATAACCAGCTGATAATTTTATTTATTGACTGCATAGACGAGGGGAAAAACTGATAAAGGTATCGTTCTATTGGGAATTTTGGTGTGTTGACAAAATAAATAAAATATGAAACTTTATATGTGTATAGTACGTACTAGTCTAACATTTGTATTCGGTAGATGAGTTTACATATTTACCGTAGAACCTGAACTTTGTCGAACTATACTTGCAATAATAACGTTAATAATAAAATGCTATAAAAACTATCACCCCCAATTTCAAGGGGTTTTCAAGAAGGTGTAATAAAAAGAAGAGAAAACATTCACGAGAGGATCTTAATATTCAGCAAGGGAAAAAATCTACATTCTATTTCTCATTATAAACAGTCGTGAGCTGGAATAAATATTTTTACACGAGAATTTTGACATGGTTAGAATGATACATAATGCTAGATGTAACCCTATTTTGTATGAAAATGACACAAGACGCACAAGAAGAAAATAAGTTAGCCTATTTAGGTAATTTGATACATTATACCTTAGTTGTACGTGTACTCGTATATGACTGGTAAATGATATAAATTTATTGAAAGCATGTAGCAACAATATTTTTGCAACACACATTTATTTTATACCTCTCTAGAGAGCCATAAATCCACAGATATATTGGATTTAAATCATATTTGATTGAAATTTATTCAAGCTGAAATAATTAAATTTGAAAGAAATGCTTCTTTCTTACTTGAGTCCTTTTCTCTTTACTTTCGGGACTATAGCAGTTCTCTATCAAACCTCTTCAACTAATAAAAATAATATTTTTTTTGTGTGAGAGAGAAAAATGTTTGAAATGTTTTGCTAAACTTTGGCATGGATTCAAAAGACCAAGTAACTGCAAGTTTCATTATCCAGCTAACCCTTCAACCTAAGACACTTTAGTTGGAAAGCGGGTTAGAAAAGGGTAAGCTTAAGTTGAGTTATACTCTTATCTTGGGATTTAATTACATTAATTTTATTTATAATTATATAAAATATAGTATTTCATACAGCTACAGAAAGTTATAATCTTCTAATTATTATCAAAATCCTTTATCTTCTGTTATATTTCTGTCATCCAACATTACAAGGTTAATCTTTCTCAAGTAATTTTAATTTCAGTTCTCAAACTAGCAGGCACCCAGTCATAGTGGATGCAACTGTTTTCCCATGAAGTTAAGCGCCCATGAGGATGGTGGGTACTTGGACAAATAACTGACTACGTACTGCTGGCTATTTCAATGTACACTGAGTCGTTATCTTCTGTTATATTTCTGTCATCCAACATTACAAGGTTAATCTTTCTCAAGTAATTTTAATTTCAGTTCTCAAACTAGCAGGCACTCAGTCATAGTGGATGCAACTGTTTTCCCATGAAGTTAAGCACCCATGAGGATGGTGGGTACTTGGACAAATAACTGACTACGCACTGCTGGCTATTTCAATGTACACTGAGTCCGTGAAAATAAAATTGATAACCCGGTTAAAATCCTAGCGAGTGATAAGGCCTTAGAAGTGAAAAGGGTTGAACTTGCCCCTCATGCAAAAACTTTTAATAAAATGAAACACAAAACTGGTAGGTATGTGATGAACATTTTTCTCTTTACTTTTTGTCTTTCATCTATGTTGAGGAAATGAGACTACAGCAGTGGGAAGACCAGCAAAAGGTTTCCTATGACAAAGGAAGGGAAAAAGTTGTGAAGTCTTCCTATTGTGTGAAAATGTGCAAGCATAACCCATTAAGTCAGAAACATCTTTTACATAGAAAGGAGAGAAGAGTGTGAGAGGTATAAGAAGTACCCTATTGTGTGAAAATGTGCAAGCATAACCCATTAAGTCAGAAACATCTTTTACATAGAAAGGAGAGAAGAGTGTGAGAGGTATAAGATAGGGGTATGAGAGGAAAAAACACGAGAGAGACAGTAATGTGAGTAGAAGATGAATAGAATGGAAAAAAAAACGGAGAAGAAGAAGAAAAAAAGACATTCAAAATAATAACAATCCTTTACGTGTGCTTAATTGAAAAGAGAATCAGGTACCAGACAGTAATGTGAGTAGAAGATGAATAGAATGGAAAAAAAAACGGAGAAGAAGAAGAAAAAAAGACATTCAAAATAATAACAATCCTATCCTTTACGTGTGCTTAATTGAAAAGAGAATCAGGTACATTGAAGGATATGGAGTGAATAATTTCATCATCTCAACCTAAACCAGTAGCTCAAAAAGCCGAGATATTATTTCTGCCTACTTTGGAATAAACTTACTGTATTTTAAAAATGACCAATCTTATCAAACTGAATTTTATAATCAAGCAACTCAAGGAAACTGCAAAATAGAAAGGCATCTTGCTAGTATGGAAAATTTACAAGGAGTCCCCTGATTTCTTACATTAGGAACTCAAGGAAGCCTTTCATAAATCGGTGCAGTATATTGGAGTATACGAGGCAGCTATAAGATTAATTTTCTACTACCTTTTCTCCTTTTTTACCTAAGAACGATTATAAATTTAAAGTAGGTGCCTATTATTATAAATTTTAGGACGACATGAAACATCTCACTCTCTTGCCAAGTCTGAAGGAGAGTAAAAGCTTTCGTGATTTCCTATCCAATAAAATTCTGATGCGCTTTGAGGAAGACTTTACTAAACTAATTATCCTTTTCTTCTAATGTACCTCTTATCCTCTCTAATTGTTTTCCTTTTGTTTTCTGGTGCTAATTGCTCTCTCCCTTCCCTTCCTAACGGCTCGTCTCTTAATACCCTTCTTTCAGACATATTTCTCTCATTATCGATTTCCTCCTCAATATTCCCCCCTTTTTTTGTATTAATTAATGTACCTATGCTCTTTATGGCTGGGAGAAAGAATCTGATGACTGATTTCCCATTTATCTAAAACAGCCTATGTAGGTATTCTTCTTGTTCTTGTTTTTCTTCCTCCTCCTTTTCTTCTTCTTCAATAAAAAAGAGCATTGGCCCCTGATCTATTCATCTAATACTAATACCTGATGACTGATTTCCCATTTATCTAAAACAGCCTATGTAGGTATTCTTCTTGTTCTTGTTTTTCTTCCTCCTCCTTTTCTTCTTCTTCTTCTTCTTCAATAAAAAAGAGCATTGGCCCCTGATCTATTCATCTAATACTAATACTGACCTAAAATCATTCAGGTTAATTTAGTATTCAACGAGACCGCCCAAAGAAATAGAAAATATTTGACAAACAAAAATCTAATGGAGTTTTCTAGCATCACACTGTCGTGTGTAAATACTGCATCTATGTGTTTTCAGCTTTCCGATTACTCTGCAGCTTTCCACATTTAACAAAACATTGTGGGTATGCAAGAGTGGGTGTGCATAATATATGATGTGACCGTATGTGATGGGAGAGATAAGAGAAAATAAAATTGAAAATGTCAGGCTTTTCAATTTGAATTTTGTGTGCTGGCTAGTTTCTACATCGGTTCCTAAACTTTTTTCCAAAGGGTTTTTTTTTTTTTTTTTTTTTTTTTTTATTCATTTAGGAGACCCATCAGCTAATACATGTAATAATAAAGTTGCTCATCTCAGCAGTCAGACTGTCATTCAATTCATATCAATACCACTTTAGATGAAATTTCCAATCCTAAGGAAAGTAATGGAAGAGTGCTAATGTTCCATTCCTATAAATCCGCGGGCCCTACAGCAAGATTATTAATTTACTCTGATTTTCCTGTAGGAAAAACAAGACTAATCAAAATCTGTGAGCTTTCAGCATCTCAAACTTAGCAGGAACTTTTCCAATCCTACTCACGAAACTTTTTTTTCGTTTTAAATTACTTTTTCTAAGTAGGTATTGGTATTGGTAGGTAAGTATATATAAATTTATGTTTTCTTCTTTTTTAACTTTCTATTGCCTACATTACAAGTTATACATTGTAGATCGTTGGTAATGAGTACTAAGAAAGTATTGGAATCAATCTAATCTTTCAAAGTCAGTAGGTAAAATGTTGGACAGATCTGTTTTTAAAGGATCAAAAACTGATTTTTAGCATTTAGCTCATGGCTTGAATTATATGGTTATATAAAATATCTCTCTCTCTCTCTCTCTCTCTCTCTCTCTCTCTCTCTCTCTCTCTCTCTCTCTCTCTCTCTCTCTCTCTTCCTCTTCCTTTTTACTTTCCTTGTCCTAAATTCCTTCCTTTGTCTTTTATATCATAACTCATAACTATGTGGAGTATGATCAGTGATCACATCCTTATCCTTCAGTGATCACATCCTTATCCTTCGTTCAGTTTGTAGACAGAGTATCTCCTTTTACTTTTATTTAATTGTCACAAATTGAAGATAGTTTGATATCAAATACTACGAAGAAGGTGAGGATATCTTTCCATTTCCACCTATGATAGCAATTACGTTGGTGTGAAATGACAGTTCTAACTCTCTGATTCAGGTAGAAACATTGTCAACTTCTAGAAAAGCCATGGCATACCACAAACAATGTTGAACGCGATAAGAGAAATGGAAAACTAGGGAATTGTATGAAACTTGTAGAGTGGGATGAGAAATGAGTAATTTTATTGCAAGATATGGGTGTTATAACAAATGTGCATACTCCACACATAACATCCTCTGGAAGACGGGTAAAACAAATTATTTGATTACATCAGCTTTAAACTTGGCTGAAACATTACAGAGAGACTTTTAGTTTGCAAAATACATACGGAAGCGTCTGGTGTAATCCTAAATATATACACCCCCTTGTGTAACTGACTGACTCACGTATACAAATTCTAACCCACTTCTAGATGAGCTAGGAAGATGGGGTTTTCACCATTGGATTCCTCATTTTTTGTAGGTACTGGGAAAAATCGGAAAATCCCGAAATTCCAAACCGTTCCCGAGATATTGACGTTTTTTAGTTGCCTCGGAAGCTAACGAATCAGTAGATAACCAGCTGATAATTTTATTTATTGACTGCATAGACGAGGGGAAAAACTGATAAAGGTATCTTTCTATTGGGAATTTGGTGTGTTGACAAAATAAATAAAATATGAAACTTTATATGTGTGAAAAATAAAATAAAAACATGTAAAATGTAGATTTTTTTCCCTTTTGTAATAACAAGAGCATCCTGCCTAATTAATCTAATTATCCATATAGTTCTCTGTTTGTTATTTATAACAGGGTCACTCATCATCGCTACTCACGTACAAGTTGAGGGGCTGAGTGCACCCTAAAATCCAAGCATCAAGCCGAAATAGATCCCGCTACGCCGTGAATCGAACCCAGACCTCTTGCCTCCTAGGTCAGCATGATGATCACTAGGCTGAGTAGGTTGTTTCATAATAATATTATTGCTGTCGAATTTTTATCATACTACCTATACCTGACGGCATCAGCTCTCTGAATGTCATGATGGTGACATTTTGAATTTTGAAAGAGCAGCAACACCACCAGCAGCAGAAAAAAAGTGAAGCGGATTTTTGACGTTTATTAGAGCTTGTCAGTCTAAATAAAGCACTATGCTTATACTTTATACTCTCTATCTCTGATAGGCCTCCCTTCTCTAAGTAAACAAACATAGGTACATATTTAGGTTATTTATTTAGGTACATAGGTATATAGGTAATATCCACTAATTATGTTGTCTACCATAGCCATGATTAATTTGACAACTCCACTAATTATTTTGGAGGCTCTGTCATCTCTGATGACTAGGCCATTCTAAGGTTTCTGAGGCTAATCAGTCAGGTTTCAATTTTGAGGTCAAAACGCCTGAATGTTGTTCTACGCTTTAGTTTTACAAATGTTCCTGAGGCTTTCGGGTGACAATTTAAAACCACAATAATTTCATTACCTTTTCGTAATTTATCACCACACATGTGCTCTCTCTCTCTCTTTCTCTCTCTCTCTCTCGCTCTCTCTCTCTCTCTTCCTATTTTCCCCACTCTGCATTTATTTTCAGGCTGTGACGTGGATTGGTTGCATTTTGGCTACATACCTCCAATATCCGGACGAATTCTCTTGTCGTATTTGCCTTCGGATAGCAAGTGGTTGAGGAGGTCGGACACGTTTTTATTTAACGCCCTAGTGTCGGTTTTGAAGAAGGCATGGCAGCAGACGAAACACCCCACATACAGCAGACTCGACACGAAAAGTTTCATTAGTTCTGAAATTAGATACATACGAATAATAATAAACCCGTCTATCCTTGGAAACATTGTTCCCGGATAGATGTGGGTAGTGTGCGCCGTTCTTACGATTGTATGGACGTGATAATAAAGGCCACAATAATAATAGTAAATAGACATTGGTTGTGATTGGTTGATTTAAAAAAAAAATTCAAAAATTCCAGCCAATTAGATTGCTTAAACCGAGATGAAAACTTGAACGGAGTCTTCAATAGATTAAACTAGTGGTTGACCCGTCCTTTTTACGGGACCACCACACACACGCACACCACCACCATCACAGACACAAACCCATCAGCCCATCACACACACCACACATCCATCACACACACCACACACACACACACACATACCACACCCACACACGGTCGCGCTACGCGCTCCCTGACATGTCCCACAGTGCAGCATAATAGGCATAACTTTGAACCGCTGCCATTTTGAATCAGGATGGAATGTGACAATTTTAAGTAGCCTATGTGACACGGAGTACTTTTCTTAACAACCACAAAAAATTTCATCAAAATCGGTCGAGCCGTTTTTGCGTGAAAAGAGGACAACCAAAGGTCTATTCAGCGTGATATACAGACAGAAATTTTTCTAATGTGATCTTTGGAATCGTGGATGCATAAGGAGTAAGAACAACTAAAAATTTCACGATTCTAAGCAATGTACAGACAAATCTACAATTTTATTTATATAGAATGTAGATGATAATAATAGAAATAGACTCTCGAGTTTCTTTTGAATAAGTTGATAAGAATCTTTGTTTGTCAACTCCCACAAAGTTTGAACAAACATTTCACATTCTTCAAATGTTTTAAGCAAGGGTAGTGGTAATTTCCAGGAAAGAATTTCATTTCTATCTAGGTATAGTTAATCCCTTTCTTTCCTCGTATAACGCTACTAATGCTTACCTGTCCTAGTGGACTATTAATATGTGTAGTGTGTTCCAGTGTTTGCTTTTTACGTATTACGACAGAGAACCCCCCCTTACCCCTTAAATATGTATAATGGTATCCAATGCATAAGAGAAAACTTTCAAGGTAGAGAAAATATTCAAAGATATTCTTTTATGAGCAGTTTCAAAGTTTCACAGTTTCAAAGAATTGATTTTTGTTTCCACCCAGTTCACAGTTTTCTTACAAACAGCATTCTAACACCTTTTCATTCGTGACCTTCAGAAAATAAATGGTCTTACTAAAGGAATTGCCATAAATAATGAAACGCTTGAGAATACTGAGAGCTACATTCATCCCATTTCAAAACATAATAATCTGACAGAAAAATCCAAGTTCAAATTAAGTGTGTAAATAGGTAAGTATATGTGTAAATAACTCCTTCAAAAGTTGGAAACTTATGAAGATATGACTAACTACATATCTTCAAAAGCATCGCCCAAGTTTTTTGAATTCTCCAAGATTTTGGAGAAAGTTTTGAAAACTATTGTCACGCCATGAATGTCATGCAGTGAGTTGTGACACGTGTAGACACTGTGCCTGATAATGAAAATCATGTTTCATGTTACCTACTTTGTAAAAGTAAACTAACGTTTGTGTGGAAATTTTCGAGTACAGGAAATTTGTTTTAACATTGAACTTCCTTTGGACACAAAGAAAACGAAAATTGAAACTGTTTTATCCTGACCGAATTGTCTATGGGGGAAAATAAACAATTTACAAAACACCAAACTAGTGGTAAAACTTTTCAAGCCAAATACCTACTACATACTTTTGATACCTACCTAGCTCTCGAAAATGACAAAGTAATTGAATCGAAATTTTCAAAAGTAAAGTCTCCTGTTACTTTGTATCCTTTCATCTCTTGGCACATAAATAGCTTTGCTAAATGTTCTAAACGAAAATCTAAATGTTGCTAAAAAAAATCTCGTGTAAAAACATAGAGCAATGTAAGTGCTAGGGAAATCTAGATTTTTACAAAGCGAAATGTCAAGTCAAGAAATATTACCATGGAGATTATGAAAATGACTTTTACCTTATCTAATACTCGTAGCTTTCAAAACTTTTGAAATTTTAAGCTTCGTATTTCAAATTAGGAGTGAGGAAAGAGTACCTACACCTTCAAATCAAAAACATTAATTTTCTTCTGGCGTTATTACATATTATGTACGTGTACCTACGTCTTGTGTTACCGTTTATTACAAAAGTACGATGTGGATTTTCTAAAGAAATACAAAAACAACTCTATTCCTAGAGGGAAGTGAGAATAAAGCTGAATATCTACCTGAACTTAAACATCAGACAGAGTCTTCTTTACTAGCATGTTAGGTAGATAGTGCCCTTATAAGTGTGTCAACTGTAGGTAAGGCAACCAGGTCAAATACAAAATTCGAATGCCTGATTAAATAGAACACAAGTAATAAATTGTTTGCACTGGAAGAATAAGACCTAAAATTCCTTTTAAAAACATACCAACCTCATAGAGTAAGTCAAAAATCCGTCGTTCCTTATTCGAACGAATTTGTTAGGCGAAGTAATCCGATGCAAGTAAGACTTCATCCCATTCAAGAAGAAGGTGTCGGGTTTCCAAAGTTTATCCAAGAATAGCCAGGACATAGAGAGCTCGTCCAATCCAGAGACATTAAATTGAAGTCTCTTGTCAAACCAAGACTGACGGAAATACACATCCATAACATATTTCTGAAAGAGGAAGGAGAAAGTCATATGTTGGACAAGAAATCAGAGTAAACAAATGCCTTTATATGATGTAATATGAGAGGTTTCATAAGTCTTAGAAGACTCTCATGCATTATGTATTGGGTGTTTTATATTGGAGAGGTTCTGTTATAGGATTCAATCAGGGTGTGACCCCATATTTCATGAACTCTCTCTAATAATAATTTTATCTTTACACTTGTTTTCTCATGGATACCCATTCCTGTAAGCCCACAAGAGGTAAAGGATACGTGGGTACCTTCATTATAGACATGATGACTGTACTGACCGTCGCAATGAACTCTCAAGAATACCTTATGTAAGAATAGATTCCTCATTTCACTAGGTACATAATAATAATTTTATCTTTACACTTGTTTTCTCATGGATACCCATTCCTGTAAGCCCACAAGAGGTAAAGGATACCTTGGTACCTTCATTATAGACATGTGTCTCCCACGGAAGTTTACCTAAACAGGCTCCAGGCTTCAAGAAACAAGTGTCACTGATGAACCAAGTCTAATGACTGTACTGACCGTCACAATGAACTCTCAAGAATACCTTATGTAAGAATAGATTTCTCATTTCACTAGGTATTCCTTAGCAAACATGACCCATGACTTACGGGATATTTAATATGGAGGTATAGGTACCTATAAACTTCATACGAATACCTATATGATTTCAAAATGCCAAGATTGTAAAGGAAACATCAACCCTATTGAGTTTCTTTGTCCTCTCTCTCACTCTCATTCTCTTTCTGTCTCTCTCTCTCTCCCTTTAGTCATTACCTCGTCTGTTTCAACAATGGGGCCAAAACTTTTGATGTACATGTTGACAGCCACAATAATTGGAGGTCCTGGAAGCAAAATGATAATAATAATAATAACAAATAATAATACCGATAAAATATATTATACCTACATCTATTTGATTACATCAGCTTTAAACTTGGCTGAAACATTACAGAGAGACTTTTAGTTTGCAAAATACATACGGAAGCGTCTGGTGTAATGTAAACAATACAAGCACGAGAGGAAAACAAAGCGATCATAAATTATGATGAAAAGTACTTAACAAAAATAAAACGTTCATCACAATCATAGCGAGCTGTAAATTAAAATGAAAAACACAAAATTAATGAAAACATTAAACTTACATTTCAAAATAATTAATGTCTCAACAAGCTTCAGAGTATGTGACGAAAAAATATGAATGAAACGATGAGCAAGATGCCTGCGTATGATCCCATAGTAAATTTTGCTTAAAAAAAAATCTCACGAAAGAAAGAAAAAAAAAATTAAATCTTGAAATTTTTAAATTTCACAAAACATTTGAGTGTACAATTTTCAGGCACGTTTTGAATGTTCAAGTGATCAGACATTGAAATGGAATTTTAAAGCACTACACCAACAGAACTTGAGGTAGTATACAGATAGACCAGAAAGTTACTCTGTGGTAAGAAGTTCAAGGAAAACAGCTCAAAAGTGGAATCAAATGACAAAGTCTTCAGATGTAGGACACCGTTGTACAAACGATGTTTAAGTTTACCATTTTGGTGTAATTTAGAGGATAATACTTGGGTATCTAAGTTTACCTTTTAGAGGTTTACTTCAGAGAAAGTCTCTTCTTAACATATTTCGTGCATAATTGTGTTCCTTTATCTACTTTATCAGTTTTAGAGCAGGAAAAGTGATGAATAAGAATAACTGAATGTACTTTTCCTAATTCATATTTCTTGCTTATAGAACTCCTTTGATAGGATTTCCCGTTACCCCGCAGTTGGACCAAAGAAATACCTAGTTACTATAATTTGACATTTTATGTCATCTGATCAAGCTTGTAGAAATGCATTTCCAACATTAACTGCTATAAATATTATTGCTCGAACAAGTTGATATCTCGTTAATATTTCTTTATAATGAAGCTTTAAAACTTTAAGGAGTCTGAATTGTCCCTTTACTCCAGAAATAGGCTACTACCTACTATTATTGTAATCAAATTCTCAAATTATATTGAGGATAAAATTACATACCTCGGTCGGGTTTGAATTTCAATAATTCGAACATTGAATGTGCTTTGTACCTTTATATGTACCAACATTTTTGGAAGGGATATAGGGTGCTCTTCTCTACGAGTTTCATTTTGGTAATCCCTAAAAGTTCAAAACAAAAGTAAGCACGAATAGGTAGAGTGATAATAATTATTATCAAGTACTCTTGCTCTCTTAAATCAAGCCCCTGCTCTCCACATGTTACGAGTACTAAAAAAAGAAGAAGAAAGTAAAAGAATCGTTACCTATAAATAAATTTTATCATTAATCTCTTTCTATCAAATGGTAAAACATACGTGTCGTTTTGTTTTACCGCCAAGCGCCAAGTCTAAGAGATTTTAATTGCACAAAGAATAAATTGAGCGGAAAATGCGACATACAGCCCCAGACATTATAATGCTACTCTTTCAACAAAGTAAACTTTCCTCCTTTCATTATTATCACACGTTTTTTGTGTCAATTTTCTGAGGAGTAAAGAATTTTTAATTTAAAAATAATAAAATTAACGTCAGGAGTATTTTGAGCTGAATATAAAAAGGCAAAGTACTCCGAGCTGAAGAAAAAAAATAATAAAACCGCCTTTTTTGTGCTACATTTTTCACCACTTTTCTTCTTCGCCACATCTTCTTCTTCCTTTTCTTTTTAATGAAGATACGTGGTTTTATTATTATATTACGTAGGTATTCTATATACTCCTATATGTACGTAGGTACATATCAAATTCTTGAATGCTGGGCTTTGGTGTATCAACAAAAAGAGGAGGTACATTTGTAGGTTTGTCAGGCAAATTTGAATCGATATAGCTATTAAATTACAATTATCCTCTCAAAGAGTATACCGTCCTCTTTTGGCTGTGTTACATATCGGTGTTGGGTAAATTTAATGCACATATAATTAGTTCCAGAGAACGCAAAATTTGAATAGGCATTTCTCGCCTCCCTTTGAGTGCAATGGAATGTTAAAATTGTGCCTTTTACCTTTATCATACAGATGTCATTGGTCTAAATTGTCTTTGATATCCCTGAAGTGTTACTTGGCTTTTCATTTTCTCCGGATAGAAGCGTATTTTAATTAATATCAGGGTACCTATGTATCTGTCTATACGTGTCCATGTTAGTGACAAAAATAATTTCTCGTACATTTTGCTACCTACTTTAAGATAATATTTTTAATATGTTTTAACTTAATCGTGTACGTCCATTATGAGTTCTTTTCGTTTTATTACTTGTTTATTTTCCAATTAATTGATCACTGCTGCAATTGTGAGAGAGGTGAATTCTGTCAAATTAAAACATATGAGCAGAGGAACCATGTGTTACATCATATTACCAGGTAAGGAAATGGACTGAAAGAGATTAATATACAAACTTTTACATGAGTGAATTTTTTCATTAAATTTATATTAACATGTAGCTACACTCTTTTGAACAAAATTCTAACCGTTCGTCTAAGTAATTTCAAGCTGCAAAATCATATTAGGGTGGCAATTTTGACGAGAGCTAAAAAGTTATCTACCTTTTTTGGAATCCGAGTCACTGATTTCGAATGTTCAAAAAATTTCGAATGTTTCATGAAAATTTGAAGCTAAAAAAAATCTCCCCGGCGGGGAATCGAACCCCGGTCTCCCGCGTGACAGGCGGGGATACTGACCACTATACTACCGAGGATGGGTGATAAAATGTAATGCTCATTTAAATTATAAATAGATTAAAAATTAATAATGTACAACCTAATCTAACATAAGCATGCAACGCCTATGCATCGTTGGAGAACATGATGTAGGTAGGTATCTAGGCATAAAATTTCGAAAGGTACCAAGTAACTCATACCATTTAATATGACTCATAATTATGTACGTAGACCTAAAAGTTCATCAATGCATATCTAGTAACTATACCTTGTGTTGATCGGACCCATTCTATTTACCGCCATGCAGTTGAACATTTTCCCCTCGATGCCTAAAGAAAGCTGTAAGACCCTAAATAATTTCATTACAGGAAAGCACTTAGTTTTGTCAACAAACTGTTTCATGTTAATTACTTTTTTATTATTATAAAAAATACTAGGAGTTAAAACTCGTCTTTTTACATTTAATTTTGTTAGTTTTATTTAGTAAACTTTTTCTTTTCATGAAAACTTTTCTCAAGAAATTTTGTCCTTGATATAAAATTGTTGTATACAATCTCCAGAATTTTTTACGCTGATGTAATTACTTTGTACCTTCTAACTTTGTAACAGAAAATGTAGTACGTAGGTATATCTACAACTTGTATTATGTAAGTACCCACCTCATTTTTGTCAAGAGAGCATGGAAATAAAAGAGACTTTACTAGCTTCTAATAAATCTAATTCCTGCAGGTTTATCAAATGAGACAGAGCAAATTTTATTGTTTGAAAAATTTATAGTCACTCGTTTCCGGAATTTCAAGATGCAAGTCCCTGGAAATTTTCCAGGAGACATTTCGGATACCAATGCTACTATGCATATTTCTATTGAACATAATGTGACTGACTAAAATAATGTAAATACAGGCAGATGTTCTATCCTAGACCTCATTTTATCTGGATTTTCCGAGAAGGCGAAAAAAATTAAAGTGGTGATGAAAGCGCGTACATACGCTGAGAAGTTAATGCGTAAAAGAGTGCTCCTAACATTAGAAGGACCTACCTTTTACTGAACATTTCACAAACGTTTTAATTAGAGCTAAGCCCATCCCTTTATCTCATCGTTCCTTTCTCCCTAATACTCCCTACCATACCTACCCACTACCCTGATACCTACTCCTTGCACTTGAAAGTTGAATGAAATTATGCGTGTCTAAGTACGTAAAGAGAAGGGAGACTTTTAACGTTAGAATCTTGAGTCATGTGTACCTGTACAAGTATCTGGGTAGGTACTTTTCATTTCTCACTAAGTGCGTTAAGAAAGAAACAAAGCGCCAAGGAGATAAAAACACCGTCGGGAACATGATCTTCTTTCAGCTCAATGTTTCAACACAACAAATATAAAGTGAAAAATAGTCCAGATCAATTTTTCTTTTAAAATCCTTCTTTCAAAGAATATCGTTTCCAACATAAGTAAACTTGAAAAATCACACGTACCTCATATTATTAGTAGAGCAACATTATAAATGGTTTTGTGTTTACACCTTAATCTTTAGATGTGGAAAGCTTATACAGGGAGGTCACCCATCCAGGTAACTGTTAGGGTAAACGTTGCTTAAGACAAATGGTATCTAAATGGTTTTGATAAGAGAACTGAGGTCCATTCTCTTATGAATAAACTAAATAAAACTAATAAAAGAATCAAAGTTAAAGTAATACACACAAGTATTACCTATCTATATTGGGTATTTTTATTTGTTCGTGAGTACCCACCTTAAAGTTTTACGACACTAATGCCTCCCCTAAGCCAATTACCACAAAGGCCTTTGGTGGTGAAATCAGTTTTATTTCCATAAGGGATATTCTTAGAAATAAGTAACAATAGGAATAAGAAACCAAGAAGAAAACCCATGTTTTATATAAAGTTTAGTCTGAAATATTGTTGTGGATAGAAAATATAAAGATTAAACAAAACACCCCGTAACAGCAAAACATGATGTCATAATCCATTCACTCCTAATCCTTGGGGAATAATTTTGAATTCAGGATAAGAGTAATGCGGTTTCCAGGCACGTTGTAGTATCAGCACACAGGAAGTTGATAGAAAAGATTGTTACTACAATAAGCACGATTTTCAACATAAGTAGGTAAATATTTGGGGGTGTTAAATACAGGGAGTTCAGTCAGAAATACAGGGTGTTTCATCAGCTATACACAGAGAGTTAGCTGACGTTTACCTACTGACCTAAGTATTGCCGATACGTATGTCAAATTAAACATAAATTGTTTTGAAATGTCAATATAAACCCCCATCTCGTATTTGCGTATGGCTTATCTTGTAAAGTTGTAAGTATGCAAAAAACGTTACCATGGTTATCGGTAAGTAGGTAGGTACTTACCTATTATTAATTATTGCCAATAATTTGCCAAAGTATTGAAAATTCTAGGAACCATGTAAAATTTGTTTTTGAATGCGGTTTCCAGGATTTGTATAATTTCGATGGGATGTTAATAGCGACTACCTATTCCACTTACCAACCTTTCCACTTAAGTTTCTCTTTACACAAATGTGGCTCGAAAGGTAAACCCCGCATAATGTGAAATAAATCTGTCTAGACCAAACTCTCACAGATTATTCAAACATGTTCTATTTCCACTAATCCCAACGGATTATTTTGAAAAGTTCAAGTAGAAAAGTAAATTCACTTAGGTAAGCTCTCAATGCATCACATCATGTACTCGTAGATCTAGAAAGCCCTAAAGATGGGATTTGTGGAGTAGCATTATAATAGAGATATTACTAGGAATAAAATTTATATGAAAGCACGTGATATTGCAATATTGCTCTAGGTTTTCAATGCATAGTAGGTATCATCTTATTTATCTGATTCGATATTACGGGGGATAGAAATCGTAGAGACTTGGAATTACCTTTTCAGACAATGTCTAGTTGAACGAGTATGATCCTAGATGAAAAATTTGCCATGTGTTTATTTTTACCATCAATGTAGGTAAGTATCTCAAACTCCTTAGTCCTTTGGGTTCGCCGTTAAAGGACTTTTGTAAAACCTAACAAACAAGACAATTTTAAATGAAATCATTGTAACATCAGACCGATGAGGCGGGAACACAAAAATGTCCACGAGTATTAAAAGGCTGATACATCTGAGAAACATCATCATCATGGTTCTTCACTTCTTTACATCATCACCTCTTGTCTCCATCACTCCTCTTTCCCTTCTTCCATTTCCTCTTCTCCTCCCCCTATTCCTGTTTATTTCTCGTCATCTCCTTTATATTCTATTTTTTGTATTGATTTATCTATCTTAGTCGTGTGTTAACGTTTAGCGCATTACTTACATCAGGAGTGACACGTTATCCTTATTTTATTCATATTTTTCAGTCTCGTCATTTTATTTGAAAACAGTTTGGATGGACAATTTTAACAATCGGATATCTAACAATTTATTGAGTGTTTTTGTTTTTTGTAGTTTTGTGTAACTGTGCTACTTTATGGCAGGTGTGTTTTTATTAATTGTGTTTTTGATATCACGCAAAAGTGCACTTTGCTTTTGTGATGCATTGAACGTTCAAGATTAGACAGTATGCTTGTCAAAGTTGAAAACAAAAATTTATCTCAATCCCAATTAGGTACGTTCGAATTAGATTTCGTTTATTTTGTGCATTTTTTCCAAGTGACGAATAGGTACAGCATCCATGGCAATTTTAATGATGATCGCGATACGTCCTCATTAATTCTATAGCACAGAGAAAATTGCGGAGAGAAGATGTTGAGGACAAGAGATTTTTTTTCTTCTTTTTTTACTGACTTTGATAACTTTAAAATAAGCTCCGATTTTTTTCCACTTCCTTCCTGTAATTAGTTCCAGCTTTTAACATTATTTGCCTTTTTCTTCGTGAAAAGTAATTGAAGAAAAAAGTTTTTTAAAAAGAAATACCTAAACGTTAATTTTTCGTATCCTTGTCAAATTGAAACCTAAGTGGAAGAGAGTTAAGTCTCAATTTAAATTGCCGTTTACCACCTAATTTGTTATCAATGAGATTGAATTTTTTAGTGCTAATTGGTAGCTATTTATAATCGACTTTATAATACTCGTAGTTAAAAGTGGCTAACACTTGTAAAGAATAGGTAAGACAAAACTGGACCTTTAAAATTTCAAGCATTTAAGGTCGGAATTTTCATTTTATATCTTGTGTCCGGATTTGTCCAGTTTTGTCTTATTTTAAATGTGCACATTGCATATACAACATAATGTTGGGCGCTCATACAATTTGTGCTCAACTTTTCGTGGGGCATACCTACAGGGCAGCGATTTTACACGCTTTGATATTTTGATCTAACTCAATTCGAAATCATTTGACTTACTTTTAAAGCCAACTAAAATTTAAAAAGCTTGATAGTGATAAAGGGAGCGAAACGTAAAGGCGTGAAAGGAGGGGGGGGGGAGAGGTTTAAATACTATTCCTTTTTTTAGATTATACCTATCTATGTAAATAAAATAGAATAGAATATCTCCCAACATGCAGATTTCATGCAAACTGCAAGCAAGTGGAATATGGAAATTATATTTTCCAAAATTTTCCCTCTGGTATTAAAAAAAAAAAAACTCATTACCTGTGGAGTTAATTAAAATGAAAATTGAACAGAACAGGTACCTACCTACCTACCTACCTACCTACCATTTATTTGCCGTAGCTTAAAAAAAAAAATGAAATAAAATAATATTATTAAAATAAAATATGCCATATCCATGGTGTTTTGATGGTTATTTTGAGGTTGATTGAACGATTTTGCTTGGGGATCTATAACCCATTCTCAATATTTTTATGTTAATAATGGGCACGTGGGAATAGACCACCCCTATCACACAGAAGTCTTCAATCATGATGCCTCTCTTTGTTTCAGTTAGAGCCATTCGCTGCCAACTCTGACTTGGTTTTCTTTCGGCCAGAATGAATCTGTTAAGTCAGCATGAAATCCTATGAGAGCTCCGTTCATTTTACCAGGGATAACTTCATTGACGGAGACCCATGTTGATCCGAATCGCGTTCATGTTATGTATCATAACACTGAGTAAGAGCACAAGGTAAATTCGGCTAGTCTTGGAATACAATATTTATAACTCTGTTAGTCTTAGAATAGAAAGTATTCTAATTTGCTGAAATTAAGGCCAGCCACTCACTATCAGGTAGATCTGATAGGTAGGTACATCTGATCAGGTCCGCCTGTAAGGTCTACTTGATACCTGATGAGCACACACACTATCAGGTAGACCTGACAGGTGCGGCTGAACTAATAGTGAGTGAGTGGCTGGCCTAAGAGTGCTAGATAAATTTTGCTGGGTCTCATTCCTGAAAGGGATGGTGTTGTAGCTTACATGATACAGCTGAACGTTTAGTATACAACTTATTATAGTACAAGAAATATAGTGCCGTGCTAAGCGAAAACGCCGTATGTCAAAAAACCCTACTTTCGGGAAATCGAGTTTAAAGATTTCAATCTACCTGTACGGCGACACGTTTTAGTGGTTTTTAAGGGGTTTAGGATAATGAATGTCAGAGCTTCAAATTATCCGGATTCCGGATTTCAACTCCGAAAACGAATTGGAGAGTCAAATAGGAAATTCGGATTCAGAAAAATTGAGACTTTGGTCAAAAATTTTTGAAAAAAAAAAAAAAAAAAAAATCGATTTTTTTGACATACGGCGTTTTCGCTTAGCACGGCAGTATAGATACCAGGTTTTTGATTTATAAATCGGTTTTTCCCCCAGTCACAAAAAGTCTGCTACCACAGAGCGTCTGGCTAATGTAACTCAAACCATATCTCAACTATTGCACGGATACGACATTCGTTTGAGACCAAACTTTGGCGGTGATCCCTTGTATGTTGGTATGGATTTGACCATTGCCAGTTTTGATTCTATCAGCGAAGTCAGTATGGTAAGTTCTATTGTCTATAATCCAAATCAGAAATACTGAAATAGACAGCATTAAGCAGAAAGGAACCTTCCACAAGGGAAATTGTCTCATCTCAATGCTGTTCAAAGGAGGGCAAGTATTTTTGTGAGAGTAGGGGTCAATATCATTAGCGTTTCAATGTGACACTTGCAACAGACACATTGAAATGTCATATTAGGACATGGGCAACATTTAACAATCTTTTTGAAAATGGATTTGCTCGTAAACAATTCGCTTTATGTAAAACAATAAAGGATTTAGGAGAGCTGCAAAATACTAAGCATTATGTTCAAGGCTGAACATTATTTTCACATTAACCTTGTGAAAACAACAGGGATTAGGGCTTCACAACTTTACATAGTATCGTAGATCGTAGTAACCTTGAATAAGGGAGGTTAGAGGATAAAATAATAACACATCAGACAGTTACTGTAGGTAGCCCTTAATGTCCACACTTTCCTTCTGTGTATTCTATTGTGCATTTTCCAAGACTCATAAACTCATAATGTACGTATACCATATTGATTTTGAATATATTCTCCAGAGATGGTCTCTTGAGAAGTAGTTGTAAATTGTAGAGCAATAAAATGGTGTACCTATATACATAGTATGGTTGAAGGACGCGACTGTCACAACTTCATAAAAGTCGGATTGATTTCGGATGATCGGTTGGGGTATTTTTGCGATCTTTTTGGTATACCTACATGTAGGTACTTAGAAAGTGAGCTTTTATGCTTTTCCATCTCCAATTATTTCTAATCATTCATTAGGTACCTGTGTACCTACTTGTAAATTGAATTGTATTGCCTATATTTGTTTACTTCCAGGATTATACAATTACAATGTATTTGAACCAATATTGGAAAGATGACAGACTAGCATTCAGTTCGGAAGATGAAGTGCTAACACTTTCGGGCGATTTTGCTGAAAAAATCTGGGTTCCAGACACTTTCTTTGCAAATGACAAAAATAGGTAAGTATGAAATAGTAACAATTTATTATTATTTTTAATAATAATAAAAAAGATGTTGATAGAGGGAACTGTAAGTAATAATGAGATCTTAATTATCATCCCGAAATAGAAGAAAGAAGAACGACAGGATTAAGTAGAAAATTAATTACTCGTACATAAAATGAGTATCTGGATCTTGGGATTACATTTTGCTACTTTTTTACATTACGAGGATAACTGGATTATAGAACCTACTTAGGTACCTAGCTATTATAATTTATAATCCCTTTGCTACTTTTTTACATTACGAGGATAACTGGATTATAGAACCTACTTAGGTACCTAGCTATTATAATTTATAATCCCTTTTTTTTTTGCAAATAGGTAATGTCCCTTTTACCTTATTGGATCAAATTCATGAGTGGGAAATTCACTGGGACCAATTTTATTTTGTAACATTTTTTTTCAAGTATTTAAAAAAGTACCTAATAAAAAAAAAATGGGAGAAAGAAAACATTGATTTTGGTAGAAGTTTTTTTTTCTATAGGTACCTATAAACAAACAAACAAACCAACCCAATTTCCTGTTTTCTGAATGGAAGTTTTACATAGCTTTAAAAAAATTAAACGAGGAATAAAAAGAATAAAGAAATAAAAAGGAAACTGTGAAGATAATGAATTAAGAAGAGACAAAGGCGATAGAGAAGGAAACACAATTATTGTCACATTTAAAATTCTCAATTAAATAGATAGGTACAAAAATAATGAAAAAAAAAGAGAGTGAGGAAAAAAGGTTTCTTGGTGTTTTATTATCAAATTTATCAAACACGCAAATAGAGTTAATAAAAATTTAATATCATCTTTATCACAAAAGAGGCTAAAAAGCTCGCGAAGGCTTAAAGCGAAATAAGTGGTGAGGGGGAATTTTATTTTTACCCAATTTTAAGTAGAATTTATATTAAATATTTATATAATGGTGGACCCTTTTAAACTTTACTTGATCCTGAAATGAATAATGAATCCCTTTTGGCTGCGAATGTTTGGAAGTGTTTTTGTTTATTTATGAGGTTGGGAAAGGGAAAACATGACTTCGGTGAGAAAAGGACTAATTGCCATGCATTTTTCTCCGTCATTTGTACCTACGGATATGAATAACGTTGTGTTCAGCCGCGCTTTTACAAACGTTCATTTCGGCAAATTTCTTTTGCCCTCCTGACAAATGGGGGAAAAAGTTCAAAAGGAACTAGCGCTTTTCACGACTTTACCGTTGCCACAGGTCGCTCATGTTTTGCAGACAGCTTCCATAATCAATGGTGATCAAAATTGTCCACGGTTCGGTGGCTGGGACTGAACCAAAGGGTAGGTAATATGGTAATATGTAATATGTGATTCCTCATCACTTCTTTCAGTTTTCTTCACGATGTCACGGAGAGAAATAAGTTGGTACGACTAAATGGAGATGGCAGTATCACCTATGGAATGAGATTCACCACAACTCTGGCCTGCATGATGGACCTACATTATTATCCTTTGGATAACCAGAACTGCACCGTTGAAATTGAGAGCTGTAAGTATAGAACAGAATAGAATATTGGTATATACCTTCCATATCGGAGGCTGACTTACATACTTGGCCGATTTTCTAGTCCAGTTTTGAATCAATCAGGAAAGGCTTTGGGGGGAGAATTCTACTATGTAAATAAGAAAGGGCTGGATTTGACGTCATTGGGTGGTTGCAAATCGGTGTTCATCGTTCTTGAATGGGACTGAAAACTCCCCTCTCCCAGCAAAAAAATCCCTTCCCCCTGCAGTGGTATAAGAAGAGAGGTTTACTCCTATCTTGAAAAGTGGTTAACCCCTACACCATCTCTCTCTCTCTCGCCCTCTATCTCTCTCTCCCTCTCCCTTTTTTTTCTCTCTCTCTCCCTCCCTCTATCTTTAAGACGTCAGGTGAAAAAGGTTAAATGATTAAAGCAACCTCTTTGTTAATACATAATGTATTACCTTTCTGTTTTCCAGACGGCTATACCGTGTTGGACGTTGTCATGTATTGGAAGGAAACCCCAGTTCGTGGCGTAGAAGAAGCACAACTCCCTCAGTTTACCATCCTAGGTCACGAAACCAACGACAGGAAGGAGAAGTTAGCCACAGGAACCTACCAGAGACTATCGCTGTCGTTCAAACTGCAGAGGAATATAGGATACTTTGTGTTCCAGACTTATCTGCCTTCTATTCTCATTGTGATGTTGTCCTGGGTGTCATTCTGGATCAACCATGAGGCAACTAGTGCTCGTGTGGCTTTAGGTATGTCCTCTGGGAGCTCTCAACTTCTTCTTTCTTCACCTTTTCCCGTGACGGGGTCAGCGTTTTTTTTTTTTTTTTTTTTAATTCGTTAATTGAGTCCTCGGCTTTTAAAATCAATCTCAAGAGTACCTACTTAGGTATACCTACAAGCATGATTGTGAAGCATTTAAAGTAGGTAGGTATTTTATCAATGAAAATAAAATAGAAATTGTGAAACTGAACGAAGAGTAGGTTTTCGCTGAGATTACCTCATTCATACTTTAATCTATTTGATTGAAGAGTCGGTAACTTTGTAGAGGTCCATTTTAACTATTGTGTTGTATTCGTTTTCCGTACAACCCAATAATTTAATCTACTTGTTTAATCCCCGTGTCGTACCTTTCAGGAATAGACACCGAACCATTTTTCTGACCACATTCAATCCTTTTTCTTTCAGGAATCACCACAGTTCTTACTATGACCACTATTAGCACAGGAGTGCGAAGTTCCTTACCCAGAATTTCCTACGTGAAAGCCATTGACATCTATCTTGTCATGTGCTTCGTGTTTGTGTTCGCGGCTCTGTTGGAGTATGCTGCTGTTAACTATTCCTATTGGGCTGATCGGGCGAAGAAAAAGCCCAAAGCGAAAGAACCAACCCCTCTAGGTAATTATATTAGGCTGTGCATTTTTAGCTAATACTTACTTAATTCTTTCGTAGGTAACACTTTTTTTTAACGGTAGAACACTGCTATCGAAAGCCGTATTTTACTTTGTAGGTACTGGGGGGAGGGGGCTGTCGTAATAAAGGAAGAAGCTATGAAGGTCGGTTATCGAGTGCGGGTAGTTTTCAACGTAGGTAACACTTTTTTTTAACGGTAGAACACTGCTATCGAAAGCCGTATTTTACTTTGTAGGTACTGGGGGGAGGGGGCTGTCGTAAAAAAGGAAGAAGCTATGAAGGTCGGTTATCGAGTGCGGGTAGTTTTCAAGGACTTCTGATGGGCAACCACACAAGCCCTCTTACTATTTACCTAACTATAATTTACCTAATAAAGAGTTGCGAGGTTGTGTAACTATCCAGTTGAGATGGCACCTAGTCAACTATAAACCGTACCCAAGTGGACATTCAAGAGTCCTTGCACTCCGTGCTTATGGGTTTTCTCAACACTACGAGGTCGGACTTATGAAAGGCGTTATTAGGAACGAATTATTCATAGTGCTAGGTATAACAAAATCCTAGTGTACACTTCATTAACTTCATTGAGAATTAAAAGCTTTGTTTAACCGCCTCTCGTGTACACTTGAGCATTTGTTCACGACTATGAATTCGTCCCTAAGGGCATTGACTATTGTTCTGGTCTAATTAAGGAATTACTGATGATAAAATTGCATGCCTAGGCTGGGATTTGAACCCGTGTCTTCTAATATAATTAACTACTAAGTAGGCAATTATGAGGAGCGGGAAAACCGGGGTGTAAAACTCTGGTTAACAATAAGAACAACACAGTATTTTAATTTTGAATTTGTTTTTATTTCTAAGATAATTAACATACATTTTTACTTTCCTTACCTATAGCCTATAGGAAGGAAAGTAATGTTTTTATACTTAATATCAATAGACACATTTATCTGTTCTAACTAAAAACACGAATATTACGTAAAACCAACATTTACAACATCAAAATCTAAACAGATAAAAAACAACATTTCAACGTATAAATAAATATGTAAGCACGCTTGTTGAAACTGAATTTGTTTTCCATTCTTTTGTTTTTTGTTTTAAATGTTGAGTTTTAAACAATATTTTATTATTATTAGAATATTCGAAAAGTTCAATCCTACATTACTAAGAAAACTGAATGAAAATATGTTCGTATACATACTGTATGGATATATCACCTTATATTATACACAAGCAGACTATACTCCAAATGATATAAACCTAAGAATATACACACTAAAACTTCAAAAAACAAAGAAAAGTTTGTTTTTTTATTCAAATAAAATATCACAGTTTTTTGAGAAAACAAGAATTTCTGCTTTTCCTATGAAATTTCTTGTAATAAGTCTTTGTTGATATAAAAATAGGTGGGAGAGGGGAATGATTTATCGTTTCTGAACATTTATTCGAAAATATTTTGAACTTCTCCTTTTGTTACATTCAATATATGAGATAGGTGTCTAGTCTAAGTCATTAAAGTTAGAGAATAACGATTGATGGAAAGAAGTTCACAAATAAAGTTACAATTGATTAGGACAGGGTATATTATCTCCTTCTCATACCCATCCTCCAATTCAAAATTCTAACGTTCATTGAATATTAATCAATCATTTGCTTCCCCTTTCAATCCGAATGATTAAGAAAAAATCAAATGTCTCAATCAAGGTTCAAATCATTTCCCCCTCTAATCTAACACAATATTTACAAACTGTACAAAAATATGATCATATTGTAAAGCTAAGAGAAATAACTACACTAGAAGTAAAAGGTAATGGTGGAAAAATAGAGGCAGATACACGTAACGACAAATGTTTAGAGACACATCGATCTTAAAATAATAAAATTAAATTAGTTTGTACAACAAATTAAAATGTTCGCTTTTGAAAATAAATGATAAAAGCTTGTTTGCTTTGGAAGGGGGAAAACTTGATTAACTAGTTAACTTATTCAAACACTTCTGAGATCGTGACTGCGCCTTGTTTACTGACTACTAGTTCAGCACTTAGAACTAGAATGTAGAATTGATTCTAGCAAAAAATTTGACCAAGAGCCGGATGATAAATTACAACTTTTGTAATATACTGATATTTAGTCAGAAAACTGCGAGGCTACAACTCAAGAAGTGATTTCAACACTAACTTATCCAAGTTAACAACTTGAAGACTTTGGTTCCTCAACAACTCCCACCGGTAATTCAACATTCGCTATATCCCGAATACAACCTCCGCCTACTCGAATAGTCCGGACTGGTTTCGTTCTGCAGATGGCACACCACGGTCTCTCCGTCTAACACTGCCACGGTCTGAGCATTCTGTTGCTCTCTCAGTCTCTGCCGGAACGCGGCGTTCAGTGCCGTCCGAAAGTTTCTATGCTCGGGGTCAGGCGTGACTACCGTGCTACCCGGGATGAGAGGCCTATGGTCCGCGTAGCTCCGTGAGGAATGCCGAGAGTTGTTCCCGCGGACTCGAGCCTCCTCCTCCGTCAACTCCCTATCGCTGCTAGACTGGGTCTCTCGCTCTCCATCTCGCGCCTCTCGCATCTCCCTCTCCCTTCTCCTCTCTATCTCTTCATATACAGGGTCCTCTTCTCGTGACCGGGACTCTCGGGAGTCCCTGGACTCAGGGTCAGTTTTAATCTCGTAATAGATATGATTCCAGGGACTGTACGATCTGCCCCTCGCTCTATACGAGGCTTGGCTACTGGTTGACGGGTGATTGTCTCGGTATGGTTGACGCCCGTAGGAGTCATGACTACGGCCTCGCTGAGTACCGTACCCATACACACCTCCTCCTGTGCTTGTACCTGACGGTAGAGTTTGATCTCCACCCCGGTATGTAGCGTCATAGCGGCTGTAGTGAGAACTCTGCAATCAACATATAGGGATACTAAGTATTAGTTAATCTGTGATGAAACTAGATGTATATGATGTATTATCAATACATATACAAAGTATTAATTACGAAAATATTAAAAAACAAGATATTCGGTGGAAGATTTTGAACACAGGCATCAATCAGTTAATCTAAAAAGGTACTGACACTTCATCTCCAAATAAAGATTCCTACTCACCCTAGGTTGTTGTCTTGTAGTTAGTACCAATTTAAAATAAGTTACAATGTTGATTATGTATTGTTGCCAAACTCTATTGTAATTATTTTAAATAAATAAATACAATTATATTATACTACTACTCACCCTAGGCGCATAGGTAGGCTCTTGCAGCACATGGTGCGGGGAATTATCTGCCGTACTATGGCTGTTCACAATTGACGAATTTCCATTCGAACCTGCGGTCTGCGTACTGGAGCGCGCCTCTCTACTGCTAGCTCCCTCCCTGTCTCTGCTGGGACTAGAGGGGAGAGTCTGGCCACTATAAACAAGCCATATTCGATTCTATTTTTTCGAGTACTTACCACAATAACAAAACCAATGGGTAGAATGAAGCTGTACAGAACCATAACATTGGGAGCTAACCAGCAGTACTCTTTCGTGCCATAGTTGCCAGGGAAGAAGAACGAACATAGACCAACCACTACAAGAGGAAACCCATAGCCAAACAAATAGTACCACTTGATTCGAGACCTCTCCACTTCAAATACTTCAATGAGCATTACGTATAGCTGGAACCCTGAAATTGAATCAAAGAGACCTTTCCACTTCAAATACTTCAATGAGCATTACGTATAGCTGGAACCCTGAAATTGAATCAAAGTCAATTAGGAATCATGGAAATGAAACTTAATTAGGAATCATGGAAATTAAGCTCAATTAGGAATCATGGAAATTAAAATAAATTATGAACCTTGAAATCAACCTCAGTGCTGTAGTGGTTAGCACGTTGGACTCTAGATCTGGTTGGTGGTTCGAGCCCAAGCCAAGTGATAAAATTTGGCGTAGTGTATTAAGCGGGGAACAATTAGGAATCATGGAAATTAAAATAAATTATGAACCTTGAAATCAACCTCAGTGCTGTAGTGGTTAGCACGTTGGACTCTAGATCTAGTTGGTGGTTCGAGCCCAAGCCAAGTGATAAAATTTGGCGTAGTGTATTAAGCGGGGAGCAACATTTGTGACATAACGACAAGCATTTATCAACACAATGAAAATTAGTTTTTCCTATGCACCCTGAAAATAAACCGTTATCCGCATGCCAAAAGGTTAAACCCACTGTTGAGGTACCGAAGTACCCTCTTTCATCCCCCAACATAGAAAAGTCAGAAAGCGACTTTTCTGTGTGTAAACATAGAAAAGTCAATGCCATAATAACAGAAGACATGGCCACCGAAGTCAGCATCAAGGTAGTCCTCAAGCGGAAAAAAACCTCCCCTCGTTGTAAAATAAAATGTTGTAAACTCATTTTACGAGATGGGAGCGTTATAAAAAATGTTTTATATGACTCTGAGCGTGATACGAAGTAACGAGCACATTACGAAGATTTCTGCCACCTTATATTTTTTCTTCTGTCCTATATAGTGGCTTATTTGTCTCCTATGTTCCATGTGTTTGTAGGCCTCCTCACTGCTGATATTATTCTGCCAAAAGTATACATAAAATTCCAAGTAGAATTGAATAGAGTTGTTCTAATAGAATATTTTATTAACCCTGGGTAGGTGACTAAGTCAAGAGAGATGAGTGCTGAATTTTACTGCACGAAAATGGTGATTTTTTCTTCTGTCCTATATAGTGGCTTATTTGTCTCCTATGTTCCATGTGTTTGTAGGCCTCCTCACTGCTGATATTATTCTGCCAATAGTATACATAAAATTCCAAGTAGAATTGAATAGAAGTTGTTCTAATAGAATATTTTATTAACCCTGGGTAGCTGACTAAGTCAAGAGAGATGAGTGCTGAATTTTACTGCACGAAAATGGTACATGGTCTCGAAACCCCTCTTACCTTCTAGTAACATCCAGACGAAGGCGCAAAGGAAGAAATAGTGCAACATGACTGCTACCATGCTGCAGAGTAATGAATTGTTTGTTTCCGTCACTCCTACAATGAAAACTATCTCCGCCACAAACAAGCTCAGGCACAGATTCTTGTGAATTGTGAATCTCTCAGACTGAAAATCATAAAAACGAAAAACAAATTTCATATCATATGGAGAGACGGAGATTAGATAGATATATTTGTAACGCGGAGAAATGCACACATAGTGCATCCTAGATTTCATGCATACGTTTCCATAAATTTCCATACATTTTAATTTCTTTAAACAAAGAGACAAAACTCACTCATTCATCTAACGCTGCAGTGAACAAATGTCTATGTATCAACTGTATCACATCCACATCCTATACGAATTTCTGTTTGAAACTCATCACTCACAGAGGAGCGATTTATCCCCATCAACACACAAAGTATTTTAATTTAGGGCTCATATAAAAACAGTTTTATGGTACAGAAGAGTATAACTTTTGCATTTCCATGAAAATTTTGTGTGTGTGTCTCTTGTCATGCTAATTTTGCTGCTGTTCAAAATGTCGAGAGCTCTTATGGTATTTTCAAAACTGCAGCTATTACAATCATGCTCAGTTGGGTTTGCCAAAATTAAAATGCAGAAAAAAAAACTAAATACCTAGAATAGTTAATTTAACTTTACGATCACAGTTTCAAAACCAACAAAAAAAGCTGTAAGAAACACTAAAATTGCAAAAAGTGGAGAAAAAAAATGCTTAGCTGTAAATGACTTTAATAAAAAAAAATAAAAAAAAAAAAAAAAAAAATCTAGTTGAAAAAGAACGAGGACAAAAAAAAGGAAACTTTTGCCACTGAAGAAGTATTTTATTATTTTCAAGACACAACAGAACTTTTTTTACTAGGGGTTCCAAAATAATTCCAACACCTTAGAATCCCGAACTCTTATTGGCTAACAGGATCAGTTAAGTTTCGTAAACTTGCTCAATAAAGTAGTGCACCAATAATATGCCGTCACCTTCACCAATAAGCACCAAATCTGCCGTCACCATTCGGCGAAAGCTAAAGCCGCTAGAACTTATAACCCCATCAACTACAACAACCACCAATAGCAACAGGATCTGTATCCCCTCCTTACCTTAGAAATGCTGATCTAGATTGATCCCGCGGCTTTTTCACCGCCAATGTTTTGTTTGCGTGACGACACATCACCACGATTGTCATCGAAAGGAACACCAGATTGATCTGTGAAACATGAAGAAAAACAGGTGTAAAAACACAAGATTCAGAAAAAGAAGGAAAAGCTTTTCCTTGTGAAATTTAAAGGAATTCCTACAATCAGTATTCATAAAAAAGGAAATCAATGCTTTTCCTCTCATAAAAGTAATGGGTATTTCGATATTCATAAAATTGACCTTCGCTCATTAATATGTAAACATGATGCTATGGTAGACGTTTTACTAATTGATGGAGGAATTTCTCATAAGGAAAAGCAAATGATTGTGAATACGACAATGGGCAACTGATCTTCTTCTACCATCCGTTTTGTTTTACTTTTCTCATGAGCAAAATAAATGCTTTCTTAAGAATGGCCAATGAAACACATGTAAAAAAACACGAAGAAACATATGTGTAAAACACACAATATTAACACAACCATTAGGGTTCTTACAAGAGAGGATTGACAATGCGTATATGTAATGTGAAAACAATTCCCAGAAGTACGTTTCAATAATGTCGAAATGTAGGGAAATGAGACAAGAGTGTGGAGGAGAAATGGAGAAGGGACGGGGAGGAGGAGGAGGAAGGAACAAAGGAAGGAGGAGGAGGAGGAAGGAACAAAGGAAGGAGGAGGGGGAAGGAAGGAACAAAGGAAGGAGGAGGAAATAAAAAGCAGAGAAGTGGGGACTCACATAAAACGTTTTAAATTGTACTACATACGTACAACCATTTTTCATGCTGGCGGCAATATTTTTATTACTGGATACTTCAGTTAAATCTACCTATTATTAGTATTATTATTACGATCAACATCGTCATTATTTTGCTTTTTATTTAACGCTCACGCTTGAACTCTTCATTCTAATTCAAGATTTTTTTCTGTAACTTTTATAATGATTGTTATTAAAGATTCTTTACAAGAAAGAAGAAAACTGAGGAAAAAAGTTTGAATTGTGATTGTGCCTTACTTGAATAACTTTGATTCAAGATTGTACGCTATGATAACTTTGAAAGATGAGGGATGAAAATCAGTTGTCTGAAAGGGAGAAAAAGATTTACAATGAAATTTTAAAAACTTACTCAGATTGGTAATCCCAAAACACACAAATGGGATCGGTCATGTTTTCCGTTCTAATGTGTTCCAATCCCACTAGTATAGATTCCTTGAGTGAGATGTGTTTCCCACTCCCTAGGGAAGCTCCTATGATTCTACTGTTGAGGAGTAGGGAGGAGTTCCTCATGTCTATAGGGATCAAAACTTCATGCAGTCTCTCATATGTGGAGTACACAACACGGGTTACATCCTCCATAGCATTGTCATAGAAGGAACTAGCTTTGATCTCGATCCAATTCTCATGTCTATTCTGCCACGTATCATTTGCATCATAAGATGTTGACACCAGGGGAAACCGCTCCGAACTTTTCTTTAGTTTATCCAACTCTATCACGTGTATACTTATCACTGCAACAAATAAACGTTATCTTACAGTTCTAAAAGACATTTCTACAACTATTACGGAGAGAAAACTAAATAAAAACTCCCGACTAGAGAGATAATTACCATTATAATAATTAGAATGAAATGAACTTTCAAAGTTCACCCTAGGGAACTGAAACTTAGTACAAGAGATTTCAAAGTAGCAACACACCACGCGTTGAAAGAAATGTCTCGAGCAAGGGAACGAATTTCTCAATTAACACAGAATTACCGTCTACTTGGAGACAAAACAACACATACACATGAAATAATCATTACTAGTATACCCAGCCCCACTCTAATCACACTTAGACAAAGCTTACGAAAACTGACATTACGATTAGAAGACTAACGCTAACATTTCCCTCACAATATACAGGATTCAAATTTCACGAAGAATTTATACAAGTTCATCCAAAGTATGATAAAATGGGAAGTATAAAAATCAAGAGGGTAAACTTCTTACATTCTCCGAGAGAGTTTTAAGTGTCAAAAGTTTAAATTGGAAGAACTTCCCTGTTTTATAACAGGCTTACTTTACAGGTAAGTAAGTAGGTGTAATGTGTATGTTACTAATAACTTGTTCAGACTTTCAAGTACTGTCTCAAACTTGGCAGGGTAATATTTTGAAAATTTCACAAGGAACTAGAACTTTTTGCTATGTACGGGTATTACTCAAGTACTGTCTCAAACTTGGCAGGGTAATATTTTGAAAATTTCACAAGGAACTAGAACTTTTTGCTATGTACGGGTATTACTTTTTTCGTTTTTCCTAATGAAGTATTTATACCTATTACAGTACATAATTATAAAATAGGTAACATAATATGCATTATACAGAACAGAGCAAAATGATTACTTCAATAACACTCGGTTGTAGCATTTAGTACACCTAATTAAGTTATTAGGGTGTGTAACACGTAAGTTTATTTCCATAATAAACTTTTCATAACATTGAACATTACATACACCTAATTAAGTTATTAGGGTGTGTAACACGTAAGTTTATTTCCATAATAAACTTTTCATAACATTGAACATTACAATTATTATTATTATTCTGAGAAAGCTTTGTAGGGCGCCAAGACATTTCTCCTGACAGCACATCGTCCCCAGTTTTATAAGAATGACAGTTAATTATTTTTAATGGTTAATATAAGTAGATAGAGGAAGTTTTAATCTCCATGAAAATTTTGCGGCCTCTTTTAATTTAATTAGGGCAATTATTTCTACAGTTTTTTCTCGTAAAACTTGTCGTCTAGTTTATGCCATTTTTCTTCCAGTAATTTAAACTATCGCCCTTTTTTATTGAAACTTATTTCTTAAAAATAACCTATATAACGACTGCTGGTTTAGTTCTTACTATAAAGATAAATAGAGTTTTTTCTCTCTTTCTCCAGAAAGTTTATTATGGAAATTTTTGTCTCCAGTATTTTAAGCATAACTTTCTTCTCCTCTAACAGCATCTTTTTATTTCCACTTGATAAATTTTATTCCCTCTTGCATTTTAATAAACTTGTATCAATTCAGGAAACTGTTTTCATGCTTGTCATAATAATATTCCAGACCCAATCTAAAATTTAAGTTTATAGCTTAAATGAAGGGGTGGCAATGAGGGGAATGCCGTAGGCATTGATATACCCAGTCCCACAAGTTGAAAAGTTAACTTTAGTATCCTTAGGACCTCTTATCCTCTGTTCTGTTCTCTTGCTATAGTAATATAGTTCATACGTGTTATGCTACGGGTAGTCATGTGAACATTTTATTTGTCAATGGGTTTTTTATATGACTATTTTTCGCATGCATTTTCAATACTTCTCTTTTTGAATTTTTAATAGAAAAAGGGGGAAATATCATACGTGTTATGCTACGGGTAGTCATGTGAACATTTTATTTGTCAATGGGTTTTTTATATGACTATTTTTCGCATGCATTTTCAATTCTTCTCTTTTTGAATTTTTAATAGAAAAAGGGGGAAATATATTTATGTATTCAGGACAAAAACATTAGTGCTTACAATAAAAAGCAACGATATAAAACAAACAAACTACCCTAACACTAGTCAGTGGGGAACCGTGACTACTGGTAAGTCCCCCAGATCAGGTCATTCTATATTTTGAAATTTCATTAAAAACGAACACAATTATCCAATGAAGAGAAAAGTAGATGAGAAGGAGGAGGAGGGTTAATATGTGATAACAATAAAACTCAAAGAGCACGATAGTATGTGCAGAGGAAAAAGAAGAGGAGAAATTGTTGCAATAAAATAGAGAATAACGAAGAAAAAAGGGAGATAAGATAGAAATAGTGGAGAATGGTAGATGAAGGAGAAACAGTTAAGAAACCCAATGGAGATACAAATGTTCTTATTCAAAGGACTTTAACAGGGTCCATAGTCTTATAAGTGGCCGGAATATTGATATAGGTATTTCAGATTGAAACTATCTGCTCTACATATTATACACCACTGGAGTTTAAACATAAAATACAACTGAATGCAACGACTCAAACAATGCAATAAAGAATAATAAAAGATGAGTTTTAATTAAATTACTAATAATAGTAGAAATAACAAAAATTACATATTATACACCACTGGAGTTTAAACATAAAATACAACTGAATGCAACGACTCAAACAATGCAATAAAGAATAATAAAAGATGAGCTTTAATTAAATTACTAATAATAGTAGAAATAACAAAAATAAAAAAAATACGTGCCACCCTGGTTGGTGCGAATTTCATTCCATTACAACATCAAGATCAATAGTTAGAAAGTGCACGAAAGTAATGGAGACTTTCTAGGAAAGCTTTCTACTGACCCCTTCTATTCCCTATCTTTGAAAGAGAGAAAAACACATAAATCACCAAGGTAGAACTTGCTTCCTAGAAATAGAAATCTTTTCACCGAATACTAAGAACTGGTGGTGGACTCAAGGAAGAATTTATTAATCGAGAAAATCTATTGGAAAAGAATCAATAGTTAGAAAGTGCACGAAAGTAATGGAGACTTTCTAGGAAAGCTTTCTACTGACCCCTTCTATTCCCTATCTTTGAAAGAGAGGAAAACACATAAATCACCAAGGTAGAACTTGCTTCCTAGAAATAGAAATCTTTTCACCGAATACTAATAACTGGTGGTGAACTCAAGGAAGAATTTATTAATCGAGAAAATCTATTGGAAAAGAAAAATGACTGAATGTGAAGGAGAGAACTGTCAAAGAGAGAACGAAGAGGGAAAAGTAGATATCATTTCTAAAGGGAAGAAGATACGCTGAGGTGAAATGAAAGGATAACGAAAACGTGAGTGACAGAGTTAAAGAAAGAATAGGTATGATTATTATAATAGACAACGAAAAAGGAGAAAAAAAAATTGAAGGAGAGAACTGTCAAAGAGAGAACGAAGAGGGAAAAGTAGATATCATTTCTAAAGGGAAGAAGATACGCTGAGGTGAAATGAAAAGATAACGAATACGTGAATGACAGAGCTAAAGAAAGAATAGGTACGATTATTATAATAGACAACGAAAAAGGAGAAAAAAAAAGATTTATGAAGAAAAGGGCTAAGAAAATAAATGAGACTTCCCGATGAAAAATAAATAACCACGAACATTTCTTTTAAAAGTGGAAATGATGTTGAGCATTCACAACTTACAACTAAAACCCTTTCAATAAAAGAAAAGAAATCTTATGAATAATTAATTCACAATACTGTTAAAATAAAATAAATAAAATATAACGCTGTAAAAATATCTTATCTTCTTAGAACTGCAGTAAAAAGGAGAAGAAGCAGAAGACCATTTGAAATTTTATGTTTTTGTGTTTTTCAACAAATAACGAAACTTTTTTTTTAATGAGCAAAGCAAGATAATTCTTGCATGAACAAATCATTGTACTTACTATTTTATCTCTTTTAGTTTTTCACAAGTTCAGCCCCTACCTTTCACAACAAATTGTAAACAGTATGCTTCACATCACAACAAGTCCTTTCTTCCTATTTGTGGATATAAAGATAGTTTCAGTTTAGAAAATGTTCCGACCTCCAGGCTTTCATTTCATAAAGTTTTCAAGTTTTAAAAATATTAAAAACCTACTGCTGACGTTATTAAAAGGGCTTTATTAATTTTAGTTTTACTGAAATACTAACTACAAGTAACGTGAAAATCTGGTCTTATAACCCTTGAAAGCAATTGTTTCCATTAATGCTGAGAAAGCAATTTGATCGCTTAGTTCCTCTAAACAAAAGTTGTTCTGACCTTGTAAACACATCTTGATCTGTAACTTTTTCATGGGCACATTTTCGACAGACCTTGAGGCAGCTGGTGCCGGTGGTATGCGGATAAATAAACAAAAGGTGTCCCACTCCAGTGGTTATTTATACTGCTCGAATGGGACTAAAGAGTCCTTTCACCACAGGAGTGGACTCAGTGTTGTGGTTCTGGAGATAGAGCGATCAGTGTGTGAACTATGAAATGTGAACTGTGAATGAGATCTTGTTCTTATAATATAAGATAACCCCTGAAAGCAATTGTTTCCATTAATGCTGAGAAAGCAATTTGATCGCTTAGTTCCTCTAAACAAAAGTTGGTCTGACCTTGTAAACACATCTTGATCTGTAACTTTTTCATGGGCACATTTTCGACAGACCTTGGGGCAGCTGGTGCCGGTGGTATGCGGATAAATAAACAACAGGTGTCCCACTCCAGTGGTTATTTATACTGCTCGAATGGGACTAAACAGTCCTTTCACCGCAGGAGTGGACTCATCGTGGTCAAATTATCAAATTATATTGAGGATAAAGTTATATGCCTCGGCTGGAATTCAAACCACATCATCCTATTTACCCCGCGTGCGCCTTGACCACAACATCAACGAGGCAGGTTAAACTCTCAAATTCTTTTCAGAAAAATCAATGGAACTCTGTCATAACTGGAAACAAATTTGGATTTAGCATCAGTTGTTTATTGCAAAAGTGCGAAAACTGAAATTCCCAGAATTATCTATGGATTTTCACGGTTGGAAAATTTTCTAATAAAATTTACAATTTCATCAGGTTTATTAATTCCCAGAATTTATTGGAAAGTTCCTGGAAGCCAATGTATCCTCGCGAATTTGACACACCTGATTTAAATTTTGATAATCTACCAAACAAAAGCTATGCTGTGACAAAGTTCATTTCTCAAACCCTACCCAGTATATGCAGTAAACATAGCTTGAAAAACCCCCAAGCCCCATGATTGAATGCTGGGAAATAAATTTGTAGGTTAAAATGCATTAAAAATGAAAGAAGACAAGGGAAAAAAAGTCAAACAATATGCAAATATAAAGATATAAAATAAAGTCAAGTGGTACACGTTATTTTCTAGTCTCACAGAAATACATCAGAGCTCGAGTCCCAAGTCTCTAGTGACGATGATGTTGAAGAGGTTTAATACATTTATGCTGGTGAAATTCCAGCTTAGATAGAGAAGAGGAAGAGGGAGAGACCTTCCTCTTGTGACATCCCATCATATTGAACATTGACAGTAACAGAACCTTTAGAAAACGTTGAACCCCTCTGGAATAGTTTTCCTTTCTTTCTTTTTTTTTTCGGTTGACGGGGGATTGCGGGAAAGTTGAAAACGGTGTCTTCAAGAAAAGTTTTGGACTAAGCTCTCGACAGGGTGAGACGAAGTTACATGACACGGAGCTTTCCACATTGTCGGAGATAAAAAAGAGTGGGATATTTCTCAGCCAGCACTAAAGTGTCTGTACAGTGGCTATCGATGAATGAGAATCTTTGTCAGATTAATTTGTTTTCACTGTAACTGTTGCAAAGAGAAAGGGGACATTCTGCGGAATAAAATCATAAATAATTATAATCATGGAATTGAAATTCGTAACAGAACAATTGTTTTTACCTCCGGTATCAAGACCTTTGCCTCCCCAGGTTAGAAAGCAAAGTCTTGCACTTGGCTATCTAGTGGCTATCGATCTTCACTCGTGTGAAATTTTCAACAGAAACGTTTCCACACTTTTTAAAATACCGTACACTACACCTTGCTAGCAGTATTCCTGCTATTTACTTAGAGGGGGAAAACTCAACACCGATATATTGCAGTCGTAGCTCCTTTTTTTTAAGCTAAAAAAGTGAAAAACTTCTTTAGAAAAACTAAAGCATATTTGTCAAGTTGAGGGCGTGGGACCTTTGCCTCCCCAGGTTAGAAAGCAAAGTCTTGCACTTGGCTATCTAAGCTATTGCTGTCGCTAAAGAAATATGCCTTACAGGATGGTCCACACTTGAACATCTACTCAACTTTCTCCTTTTTTTTACCCACAAGAAAAAAGAACAAACTAATTTAAAGCTAGAAGCAATGGGGTATCCGTGGAAATGGAACTGGGGGCGGAATGTTGAAAAACATATTCCCTGGGGTCCCCTAGCCCCACAATGAGAATATTTACCTACATGCGGGCAGGACTAAAACATTTTATACACACAACTTTTGATTTATGGAGCACAGACACAAAGTGTACTGTTATTTTTTATTTTATACGGTAGATGTGCTTGTTATAAAATAGATTACCATGTAAGAGTTGCGAAGGAATTTGAAAAATGACAGTCGATATTTACAATCCTACAAAGAGTTTTTCTTCTATCTTAGAACAGCAAACAAGATACTCAATATTATAATACAGGAGTTTGTTTATATTACATAAAGAATAGGGAAAAATCGAATAGGAGGTGGGCGGGCGGAGCAGTTGGATTTGTCAAAATGCCGCGGTCGCATGATATTTATATGGAAAAAAAACCTTTGTAAGGATTACCAACTCCAACTATACAGGGACTATTTCCCACTTGCAGGCAGAAAAATGTGGCTATCGATCTTCACTCGTGTGAAATTTTCAACAGAAACGTTTCCACACTTTTTAAAATACCGTACACTACACCTTGCTAGCAGTTGTGTACTTGTATTTCATTTTTTAAGCTCACAATTTTTCATACTTATCAGGTATTTACCTAATACCTACCTAATATGTGTATTGAGTATTTATTCCTGCTATTTACTTAGAGGGGGGAAACTCAACACCGATATATTGCAGTCGTAGCTCTTTTTTTAAGCTAAAAAAGTGAAAAACTTCTTTAGAAAAACTAAAGCATATTTGTCAAGTTGAGGGCGTGAAAGAGAAATGTGATGGGTAATCTCGAACTATAGAGACTTGTGAAGTAAATATTTGCTGAAATATCGTGAGAGTAAAACTCTAGGAAAATGTCAGACTGCATTTTCAAATCAGAGAGAGTGAAGACAGCCTTTGAACTTTTCTGAGAAGATCCACCTTGAAAAATACGCAACTGAAAGGAAATTTCGTATTGAGTTTGCAGTATATTTCTTCTTCCATGCACTAGGTACAACGTCAATCCAGGGAAAATTAACGAAAATACGACAAATACATTAAAGTTACTTACATATATTTTTGTAGGCAAGATTGACAGTCCTGTCAGTATCCCAAGCTTCAGCCAGAAGGAAGGCACTTTCCTCTAGACCCAGAACCAGAGAGGATGCCACTTGCAACTGTTCCTCCAAGGAGAGATCTGCCCAGGAAGAATATTGCAGCTCATCTAGTAGGTTACTACCCACGGCAACTATATTGGATACCAGATCAGTGGCCACAGCCTCTTTCTCCTTGTCATCTTGGAATGCGATCACATCTCTTCCAGTTTTGATGGAGGTGTCGTGAATGATCTTCGTCACTGCTAACATATCTCCTCCATACAGGACCTTTTTGTCCGTCACCTAAGGAAACAAACGAATAGATCAGTATAAGTGTTTATTTTAAGGATACTAAAGAAAATTAAAGAAACGAGTGAAAAAAGTAAAGGATTAAGTTATGCTATTAAATCGCAACTCTTCTTTTAAACTACTTAACCCAGTTTCTTAATCTCCATCAAGCGAATTACCACACCACCACTGGATAACGAGAGATAGTAATTGAATAGAGCAACCTCCGTGGCCGAATGGAAGTCACACTAGGCTTGCACACCGGAGGTCCCGAGTGCGATTCCCGGCATAGTGGAAATTATTTTATTGAGAAAAATGTGTAAAATAATAATAAAACTATCGGCGGGGTGGTTGTATTTATTTTCAACAGTTTCCAATAGGTTGACAAGTTGATGTGTACATACAATGTTGGGTTTTCTGAGAGACGTGTTTTTCACAAGAATACATGATTCGTGAAAAGCTAGGAAGATAATTAATTGCTAAGGGATGTCTTTTACAGCAATATGATTCGTAGGAAGATAACAACAACAAAATTACAAAATTTATATACAAAAAAAAGGACAAAAACACGAATGTTTCCTTGGACATTTAACAAGCCATTTTCGTCGAAATATCTAACTATCTGCAAGTAGCACAGCTCGGATAAATACATGATTCGTGAAAAGCTAGGAAGATAATTAATTGCTAAGGGATGTCTTTTACAGCAATATGATTCGTAGGAAGATAACAACAATAAAATTACAAAATTTATATACAAAAAAAGGACAAAAACACGAATGTTTCCTTGGACATTTAACAAGCCATTTTCGTCGAAATGTCTAACTATCTGCAAGTAGCACAGCTCGGATATTTTTTTTTTCTTTTTCCATTTCGCATCGTCTGAATTCTGGATTTCTTGCCTCCTCTTTCAACTTTGTTTCTCTGAGTAAACTTTTCCTCTAATTTTTTGATTAAAATATTGTTTACTTAATACCTCTGCTCGGTGAAAAGTAACGTTTCAAATGTACAAAATGTAATTATAGCTCTGGCGAAAGTGTCATTTCTTCAGTGTTCACACGCTGAAAAAATGAGTTTTGTCAAGATAAGGGAGATTAAATAAGTGAGTCGAAACATAGAAGAGGGGAAAAAAACAAGCGAGAAACGTGTGTTTCTCCTCACAAATTTTAATTAACATCAACTTGAACGTTAAATCTTTTCTGCAGTTTAAAATGAACTTTTCTTCTCACATAGTCAATAAAGGTATTGCTGGTGTTCCAGGTTCCAAGGTATGGATAGTATCCACTTCTGGTTCTATCATTTAGTTTTACTGTTATTTCATTTTCATGTTGTAGCAAACATGATTAACACTCTCGGTGTCGGGTGTGACATATGTTGCACCTGTGATATTTATGATAGGGCGTTTCATGTCCGGTAGTCTAATAATAATAATAATAATAATATGTTATATTGTGAATAAATTATACATACAGTACATACACAATGTTAATTTAAAAAGAAGATAGGTGTATAAAAGTATAAGATTAAGAGCACAGTAAAGATAAAGATAAAGATCTTACCAAAGTAAGATTCTATATAAGTTTGTGTAGATCTAATATCTAATATATCATAATCATACAGATGAGAAATGAGTACCTAGCCAACTTACGAGAGAAGCACCATAAATTTACTAAAGGAGTAAGTATTTACGATGAACAAAGCCAAGTACACACGAAGCTCAAGTGCTATGGTTCCGTTTCTAGTTCCAGAGAAGCACCATAAATTTACTAAAGGAGTAAGTATTTACGATGAACAAAGCCAAGTACACACGAAGCTCAAGTGCTATGGTTCCGTTCCTAGTATTCATTGTTCAAATACCAATACAGTAAGTACATAATATAACAAAAAGCTCTAGAAATGCACTCAGTAAACAAAAACGGATAATAAATCCATGAATGCAGCTGTAAACTCGAAATTTTGATTACTTAAGTTTGTTATATTTTGTTGATATTATATTAGAAATTAAAATGCCACAGCATGAATAATACGTGGGTTCCAAAACAAAAGAAAATGGGTAACAATGGTAACATCATGTAAAGAAATGGAGATTTTACCCTGCACTTTATTTTCTTAACATGAAATACTCTTTGTTTTAAAGTTTATAAAAATAAAGTTTGATCAAACATGTTTTAATAAGAAGAAAAGATAGGTATGGTGTTAGTGTAAGCTAGATTGCTAGCGCTAGTAAGAGCTTCCTTCATACTAAGGGTGAATAATAGCTCTTGTGATAAAATTCAACCAAGCTGTGAGGTTTACGTACATAATATACATTTGAAGATCGATGTTAGTGTAAGCTAGATTGCTAGCGCTAGTAAGAGCTTCCTTCATACTAAGGGTGAATAATAGCTCTTGTGATAAAATTCAACCAAGCTCTGAGGTTTACGTACGTAATATACATTTGAAGATCGATTCTTAAGTGTAGCAGACACGAGGATTAAGAATGGATGAGAAGATAGGGGAAGTATATGTATTTTAGTAACTTATAACAAGATTACTAAATAATTGAGGAAAACCCTCTTTGTATCTTTACCATATTTTAGAGACTTAACAGAACAAATAATGAATACCAGCTGAGTGTGGAAAAAGGAGAAAACCAACAAAGTACTAGGAAAGGAAACACAAACATGAGCAGTACCGACACAAGTGAGTCAAACGTGTTAATGTAAACATTTTTTCTAGTTCTAGATTTTTATTAAACTCAAGACACTTCTGGAGTTTAATTTTGAATAATAGTGATGAGAAAATCACCAGCAAGAGGAAGTTCTAGATTTTTATTAAACTCAAGACACTTCTGGAGTTTAATTTTGAATAATAGTGATGAGAAAATCACCAGCAAGAGGAAAAAAAGGTAAATGTATGAGAGGTGAAAGTGCTGAGGGAGTAAGGGAGACCGAACAAAAAAGACAGGGACAAGAAAAGAACTATTTGTTCCAAGTATTCTATGCTATGCATGTTTGGTAGGGTTTTACATACAACGAATTGTGCTCTTATTTAAAAGCATGCAAGTTATATGAGTACAAAGTATTAATGCATAATGAAAAACTGCTACCTATGTGGAAGTTTTACGATACTTTTTCCTCGCAACTTATTTTCTTTCAGCACTTGAGAAGTGTTAAAACAGGATGTGGAAGTTTTACGATACTTTTTCCTCGCAACTTATTTTCTTTCAGCACTTGAGAAGTGTTAAAACAGGATATGAGTATATCAGCGTATATGAGTATATCTTTTATATGAGTATATCAGCGATTTCAGATTTTATATGCAAAAATGTGTATGGGAAGATTTTGAAGCACTGCACATGGGACAATAAGGACTATTACAGCCAGCACTTGCAAGTCTGTATGATAAAGACGCGAAACGTTAACTTTTATTGTTGCTTTTATTTTAAATAAATACGTACCACAGCCCTGTTCTAATGACTGAGATTAAAAAGGCGTGATGTTGTTAAGCAAAATACACGAAGGGGAAAAATCTAACTCTGCACTGGAGAATAACAATAATAATAAACCTGCATCAATTCCTAAATAAATAAAAGGACCTTTTGATTCTGAGATTAAAAAGGCGTGATGTTGTTAAGCAAAATACACGAAGGGGAAAAATCTAACTCTGCACTGGAGAATAACAATAATAATAAAACTGCATCAATTCCTAAATAAATAAAAGGACCTTTTGATCTGTATACAATATGCTTTGATATCTACATTCAATATACACTTATACCTACAAGTAGTTAATACTTTCTCCGAAATGAGCTCAATATGAATCCTTACCTTGGCCAAGTCTCCGATGATGGTGAGTATAGACTCGCCCTCCCCGAGCCGGTTATCCAAGCTCGTAATCCACACCGATCGACACCCGGATAGGTCCGGATAATTAGGAAACCGGATAGCCACATCGGTGATGGGATCCTCGAGGCATTTCCACCGGGCATACCCGTTGGATCCCGCGGGACAGGGAACGATTTGAGTGTCACCCTTGAGGGTCCAATTCCAGGTGAGGCCGCGCGAGGTTTCAGGGGCGCAGAGGGACGTGAGATCCACCCCGGAGGGGGGCGGTGAGAGACTGGCTTTGAGAACCGCTTCATCATTACTCGACGGAGTGGCTGAAATAAAACCAAGCAAAATTTCGACTTTAGTATAAAATAATCTAGAGGCAACGCAATACTAATTCGTCTTATCATTTTTTTACCTTGAGTTTTTAGTACAAATAAATAAAATCAGTCCCTAAAGAGCTAGGCATGGCATGAATGAGAACAAGGGAAAAAAAGTCAAACAATATGCAAATATAAAGATATAAAATAAAGTCAAGTGGTACACGTTATTTTCTAGTCTCACAGAAATGCATCAGAGCTCGAGTCCCAAGTCTCTAGTGACGATGATGTTGAAGAGGTTTAATACATTTATACTGGTGAAATTCCAGCTTAGATAGAGAAGAGGAAGAGGGAGAGACCTTCCTCTTGTGACATCCCATCATATTGAACATTGACAGTAACAGAGCCTTTAGAAAACGTTGAACCCCTCTGGAATAGTTTTCCTTTCTTTCTTATTTTTCATCTTGTTCAATTGTACCTCTGTCATGTGTCATGTGGTTTACTTACAGAATAATAACGTAGATGAAGTAGTAGTAGTAGTGGAGGTACTTGTAGTAGATGTAGAGGTCACTGTGGTACTGGTGGTGGTTCTTTCCCGATCCCGGTGGTGGTTCCGATTCCGTTCAGGAAATTCAAACTTATCTCGGGGCGTTTGTTCAGTGTGCGGAGATTGCATTCGACTACCGCTATGTTTCCGATGAAATATCGGAGGAGGAGAAGGGTAATTCTTCTGCGGTCTCGGATGATATGCCGGGGAGGTGGCTAGCCAGGGAGGCATGGGCTTGGTGATGGGCGTGCTGAAATTAGCTGCAAACAGAACAAAACATTGCAATTAAAATTTTGGCGACGTGTAAAAAAGTCAACAAAAGGGTAGTGGAGAGAAAAAAGGTGATGATGCGAATTTCAATACTTCGATTAACAATAAGGGTTTATTGAAACAAGCGAAGTAATGGGGGTGAAAAGGTATGAAGAGAGTGAGGTGAGAGCATGGGGAGAGAGAGGTGTATTTGTACTCTTTACCTCAAGACACGTTTATACGTATTACGACTAAGACAAGGGTTTAAAGGATGAAAACAGTAGAACGTGATTTTTAACCATTAATACTCGATTCTATTTCTCATGTACTTGAGTATATCCTTTCATAGAAAATAAGTAGAGCTTTATGGAATGAGCAAAACCACGTAGTAATAATAACAATGATAGTATTATCTACAGCACTACACCAAGAATAATAACAGAGTTAACAAGTAGTTCACTGAGGACATAATACAAACACATGTATTTGTACTCTTTACCTCAGAGTACTGTGTAGTTTATTTAGAAAATCAAGATAACAGATAGTGTGTTTAAATATCACATCACATTCGTATGTATATGTATATAAAGTAGCATTTATACAAACACAAGGGAAATTGGAGATTTTCAACATTGAACAATCAGTGGTATGATAAACCAAGAAAAGAAACTGACCAGCTTTTCCAGAATACAAACACAAGGGAAATTGGAGATTTTCAACATTGAACAATCAGTGGTATGATAAACCAAGAAAAGAAACTGACCAGCTTTTCCAGAGATTCATTTATTTGAAAACTGGACCACGTGATAGATTATCTCTTATGATAAAGCTTAAGGTCCTGAACGTTGAGGAAGTGGTTAATCGCTTAATGCAATCCCTCCCCATCACGCTATTGCACTTGTAACAGTTTACCCTTAAATTGAACTAATATTCATAGAACACAAACTGATAAGATAAGGAATGCTGGGTGTCTTGCCAAAACAAGAGTTCAGCTCAAAACCACCGTTCAGAAATCAATGAATTGTGAAGAACATTATCAGATAAAGCTGAAAAGCTCTCAGACTTGAGATTATCCTTACTGCACGGCGGGCGCTGCACAAGCAAAAGTTTGTATAGAAATATATTTGGCGCACATTGAGGGGAAAACATCATAGCACAAAACACTCCTGTCCGTTCTAAATAGAAGTCAAAACTTCCACCCATACATATTTATTCGGAGAACAATGAAAATCAATGAACATAATCATAAATGCAGAACTTGTAGTTATCAAACTAAAAACATAAACGAAACTCAAATATTAGGCGAGCAAGGAAAAGTTTTCTCTCCCGCAGTCTTTGTTTCCTTTGTATTTCTTATGGAGATTTTAGTGATCAAAAATTGATCATATCTCAGGATCAGCCTACTGGTGGTGTAAAGGGATTCTTTAGTCCTATTCAAGCGATAAAAATAAGCACTTTTATTATAATCTTGAAAGTTACGCAGGATTTGCAAAATCCAATTTATTTGTTTCTTTACAGTTTACAATCTATGGAAATATTCTTTTCTACTTTGTTTTCGAGCAACTTTTTTTTATAATAATAATAAATAAATTGTTAACATTATGTTTCCAGGGGCTACAAAACTAGAATGTAAACAGAGAGCTGGTAATACTGAAACGTGAATTTGCCCTAACGCGGTGACTTTTTCATGGTTCGCATCCATGTACTGATATTCATTCTGTAACATCTCCTCCATTCTTTTCTACTTTGTTTTCGAGCAACTTTTTTTATAATAATAAATAAATTGTTAACATTATGTTTCCAGGGGCTACAAAACTAGAATGGAAACAGAGAGCTGGTAATACTGAAACGTGAATTTGCCCTAACGCGGTGACTTTTTCATGGTTTGCATCCATGTACTGATATTCATTCCGTATTCCGTAACATCTCCTCCAGTGTGTATTTGTTCGCAACAACTGATGTAGAATAATGTTGGTCTCTTGGTCCCGAGAAGGGAGAGATGGGAGGGATAGTGTTTTTAGTTATTACTACATACCTAGCTAATTAATAATAATAAAGACATGTTTTAACGCATAGTTAAAGCGCCTAAAAGGAAAAAAAAAAAAAAAAACCTTTGACACTAATTCATAGAAGAAATTTTGTAAGATCTTAGACATACTGTATAAATCGTTGCGAAAACTAGGTGCAGATAAGTGCTCTACCTACACCCACATTATTTTTCTCCTAAAAAATGTAATAATTTTCAATTAAGTATTTTAAAACTGTTTCATAATTGCGCGATTAAGATTAAGCTTCAAGGGTGTCTACTTAATTTAATCACTCTTCCACCAACCTACCGCGAGCGTCGTAATTTTATCCTAATCAATTTAAACCTTTAAACCATGAAGTTTATGCTAATCTAATAGGCAGAATCAATGATCAAGCTAACTACTTGAGGCTATAAATAATTACACCATGGCTTTACGTAGCCTTCATTACTAGTCAACCTTTAAACCATGAAGTTTATGCTAATCTAATAGGCAGAATCAATGATCAAGCTAACTACTTGAGGCTATAAATAATTACACCATGACTTTACGTAGCCTTCATTACTAGTTATCACACTTATCGAATTTTCAATCCTTATCACAGTACCACAACTCATGGTGGAAAATATAAACCCCTGTTATCTTTGTAATCTAATATGTATTGAAGGTAATGGTCTACCAAGGTCTTGTACCCACCAAACACCAAATCGGAGCAGCGTTTTGACTATTCTACCTGCAATGAGAGAAAAAAAACTCACTTTTTGATATTAAATAGTAGCAAGGAAATTGAAGGAACGAGAGCGAGAAGATTAGGAAACATCAGGAATACAGGACTCAGAACTGAGAAACTGCTGAGGGAGAAAAGAGGAAATGTACCAACCCGTACGAGACAACATGCAGTGATATTTTATGTAGAATGTTTATAACATAAAAAGCGATATGAAAAGTTGACATCTCTTATCAAAAATTCAACATAAAAAATGAGAGTGTAATGAATATTTTAATACTTGTCAATCATTGACGTAAGCTAAGCTGTGAGGCAAACCGCCCTTTTACTACTAAATAGCGGGAATTGGTGTAATGAATATTTTAATACTTGTCAATCATTGACGTAAGCTAAGCTGTGAGGCAAACCGCCCTTTTACTACTAAATAGCGGGAATTAAAAAAAGTCCCTTTTGAATACAATATCGGGGATGTGTTTCAATCCACTTCTTTTTGAGTGAGATTTATTTTAGAAGGGAGAAACAATTAAAAAAAGTCCCTTTTGAATACAATATCGGGGATGTGTTTCAATCCACTTCTTTTTGAGTGAGATTTATTTTAGAAGGGAGAAATTTGAAGAATCTAAAGACGGAAACAAATATAAGAAGACCTAGATTAAGCCGAGACCATTTAATGGGAATCATTTAAAAGGAAATCTAAGGAAGCTTCAATTAATGAGGCAAAAGGCAAACAATTTATCGAGCAGTTAGGATCTGGGAAGGAGAGGGGAAGAGATGAGTATAAATAGAATTGAGATAAGACAAATGGATAGAGACGGCAAGGAAAAAGAAACAAAGGTAATGGTGAGGTTGATGTAAAATGGAGGTGAGATGATGATTATGTTTGGAGGTTTGTATACAGGAATGAGAAAACGCCCTGCTAATGGTGAGGAGGTTGATGTAAAATGGAGGTGAGATGATGATTATGTTTGGAGGTTTGTATACAGGAATGAGAAAACGCCCTGGCGTTCAGAGGGAGTCAGTTTCGTTGTACGCTGCGTGATTTTCGTTTGTTTTGATCGAAGTCACATTTTTGTTTGTACTTTTTATTAAGAGATTGAAATCTTTGCATCAACTATGTATATGAGTTTCGGTCTGTAATAAAGTGGTGCTACAATAAACTTTTAAAATAAGGGGACTGTCTGTTCTGCCTTGACAGTATAAATAAAGCACTATACTTTGATATGAGCACTACACACGATGATATCGGACGTTTAAAAAACAGACTATGTCCTTGGCATTTCATTTTCACACGAGAGGTTTTTGAGCGTTTAGATAAACGAGGCACTTGTGGTTTGAGGATGAATCCTCAGGACTATGTCCTTGGCATTTCATTTTCACACGAGAGGTTTTTGAGCGATTAGATAAACGAGGCACTTGTGGTTTGAGGATGAATCCTCAAGTCATTTTAAAACAGTTCGAGGGAAATTTCTCATAATTTTACTAATAAAATACTGATGGTGATGAAGATAATAAAAATACTTGATATTATTAGTGTCTGGGGTTTATGAAAATGTCAACCCCATACGACTGGTATACAACTAACCCAGCATCAGCTAGATTTTCTATTCTAATTTTGGAGTTTGGAGTATTAATCTTCCCTAACTTTCCTTTTTGCTTATTTGTCACTATAGTTTCGCCAGAGTCATTCAAAATAGGTACAACGACATTAACTCTCTTGCCATTCCTCACAAGCTCACTACAACTTTCGACAGCAATTATTTTTCGTCATGAGATTCAAAACAAGTCGTGCAATGAGTTTTCCTTCCAAGATAAAGTTCGTTAATTCTATTATTACTATCCCACAAGTGCACTTAATTAAGTTTCCTAAAATACAAGATGACGATGACGAGACGCCAGCAATTATTTTTCGTCATGAGATTCAAAACAAGTCGTGCAATGAGTTTTCCTTCCAAGATAAAGTTCGTTAATTCTATTATTACTACCCCACAAGTGCACTTAATTAAGTTTCCTAAAATACAAGATGACGATGACGAGACGGACAAAATGTACGTTATTTATTTCCTATCTATACGAGTAAGAGCGTGAAAAGAAGAACACAACACTTCAAATAGGATGTGTCAATTTACGGAGGAAAAAAATCTCACCATTGAAAGATTAATACGAAATATCCTCACTTTTTCCTTGGCCAACTTGTCTCTGCAGGCCCCATCGACCTGTCCTCAGATTATAGGTCACAGCTCGAAATTCAATAGGAATTTATGTTTCATTTTTACTTTCCTATAACATTATGTCTTTGACATTACTCTTACTTCATTTAATTCGGTTATTTGATAGCTCGGTTGATGAAGACGTATTACGTAAAGGAAAGATGTATTGCCGTAAATTGACCATTTATTACAAATCCCTTCAGACACTCTCATTATTTAAATGTGCTTTTTGTTTTTCACTGATGTATGCTAATGCTATGCTATTATAAAAATCATTGTAATAATACATGTTATTTTTTATTTAACCCCGCATCTATTATAATATCTAGGTATTTTTCAAATAACAGTGCCTATATTACTATCCATTATTTAATTTATTTTTAATTACCTGCAATTGTTAAAAAATATTATTAATATTTTTTCATTTAATTTTATTGTTTCATATGCTGGCTAATGGTATCTCTTTCATAAGGCACCTCTACTTGTAATAGTAATGATTTTACTTGATCAACAATTTTCCTTGAGGGGGTTACCCTTTCGTTAATAAGTTAAATGTTTGAAAAAACATGAAGAAAAATAATGCCAAAACTAGGTAAACAGGGCAAAAGACAACAGGATGGAAAAGGGAAAAGGATGAGGTGTAAAAACAATACAAGGGCGAAAAATCTAGGTTTCCTCTCAGGAGAATGGCTAGAGATTTCTTGACCAAAGAATAGAGGTTTGCTTCAGACAACTTATTTCCTAAAAGGGGTTCTCAGAACTACGTATATAATTAAATTGTTTCCTATGTGGAAGGTTTTAACTAAGACAAAGACACAAGATTATGACATTTTGATCACGAAATAATACTATGATTTATAAGGATGTGGGAAATGTTATTTTTCAAGACAAATGATAAATCTAACCACATCAGCACTATACTTTAATCCGTTGATGACAAAATGTACGTTATTTATTTCCTATCTATACGAGTAAGAGCGTGAAAAGAAGAACACAACACTTCAAATAGGATGTGTCAATTTACGGAGGAAAAAAATCTCACCATTGAAAGATTAATATAAATACTTAGTATTAAAAAAACCCCCCCCCCCCCCCCCCCTCTCTTTTATTTTATCTCTATTACTGCTTCTTTTATTTATGTATGTATATACCTGCCTAATATCTGAAAAAAAAGTAATGTTTCTTTGTGTTAAGCTCATTTGCATTTGAGCCTGTCACAACTTTAATGCCCATAGCAGCACCACAGGATTTTTCAAACTTAACCATTTATTTATCCCATACTAATTTTACCTGCAATGCTGGCACTGTTTTCACTAATGGCACATTTAGACCATAAGCTACTCATTTTCCTCACGAGGCTGAGTTGGCCCCGCACACCCAGTCACGAAAATCGACAATTTGAATAATTGAAATTTTCGCCCCCGCCCGGAAATCGAACCCGAGACTCCCGCGTGCAAGGCGAGTGCTATTACCACTGCGCCATGGGAGCTGAATACCTACCTAATATCTATGTAGGGGGACTATAATTATGTTCCATTCATTTGAAAAATAATGTCACATGAACAATAAATATATCTATCTATCTATCTACTTAGCTGGTGGTAGAGCTCCAGTAAGTTTTTTTTTGAAGCCCACATTATTTTATGACGAAATTGGTGTTCACACTTCAAAATAATAAAAAAAAAGACAGAGATCAGGTTACAATGCCTGAGATTTTTTTAAAAATGCCTGAGAAAAACTGAAAATGCCTGTCCGCCTGTGCGATGCCTTGGAATTGGTCAAAATGCCTGTGAACACAGGCAAATGCCTGAGGGTTGGCAGCACTGCTCACAGCTCTGAACAGCAAATAACCTCTCCTTCCTTCCAATGAAATCCATCCAGACCAGAGGCTATTAATATTTTATACGCTTATTTTGCCGGACGTTTACTAAATCATGTGAAGTATGTCAACGCTGGTAAATTATTTAGTCATTTTTCAATAATTTAAATAATGAGAGTGTCTGAAGGGATTTGTAATAAATGGTCAATTTACGGCAACACATCTTTCTTTTACGTAATACGTCTTCATCAACCGAGCTATCAAATAACCGAAATAAATGAAGTAAGAGTAATGTCAAAGACATAATGTTATAGAAAAGTAAAAATGAAACATAAATTCCTATTGAATTTCGAGCTGTGACCTATAATCTGAGGACAGGTCTATGGGGCCTGCAAAGACAAGTTGGCCAAGGAAAAAGTGAGGATATTTCGTATTAATCTTTCAATGGTGAGATTTTTTTCCTCTAACAAAAGGCATTTTCTTCTTGCTAGAACTTTAAATAATATATAAAACCATATATGTATGCATGCATGTATAGTTATTACATGGAGGGACGGAGGGTGTAGAATCTACCTTTATAATGCAGCATTCAGTGTATAAGAAAACAAAAGGCATTTTCTTCTTGCTAGAACTTTAAATAATATATAAAACCATATATGTATGCATGCATGTATAGTTATTACATGGAGGGTGTAGAATCTACCTTTATAATGCAGCATTCAGGGTATAAGAAAAAAAAGAAAACTTGTAGTTTCGTAGATGTAGTTTTGCTGGAGACAAAACAAGATTTCCCAACTCGATGCTCTGCTTTACTAGTAATTACAATACTTAGAGGTACTCATGTATGTATATTTTGTATATTATCATTATAAAATTGTTTTGCGGAGTTACTAGTTTCTTTATATGATTAATCTTCAGTCCATTTAACACCATGCTGTGTCTTATACCCCCTTTGAATGTTTAACACTAAAATAGGTAGGTACCTCCCAAGAAAAGATCAAATCCCTTCATATTTTCAAAACCCCATAAAACTTGTTGGAGAAATTTTGTCGAAGCATAATTTTTCTTGCATTTCCTGATTTGTTGTAGAATTTATGATTCATGACTGTCTATTGGTAATAAAAAAGTTGGAAAAGTGCATTTTGACTTTTGAATTACCTTGTATTATTGAACTTATTTCGCCAACAAAAGTTTTCCTCCTCAATTCACTTTAGTGATTTATATGTCTATGTTTATGCCACTCTTTACCATGGTCTCAGCGTTATGCTGGTGTGGTGTGGTGAATATTGTGCTTTTTTTAATGTTGTAAATATTTTTTTTTTTTTTTTTTTTTTTTTTTTTTTTCATATTTGAATTTCCAGTTCCCTGAAAGTATTTACAGAACAAGAAATGAGAGTAAGGTACTTTAAAAAGTTTTTGAATATTTCCAGAAATTTTTGAAATGGACAAAAACAAACAAAGACACTTTAAAAAGTTTCTTTGTAAAAAGTTGTTAAATTTCAAGTTAATAAAAAATTTTTCCTCCGTAAATTGACACATCCTATTTGAAGTGTTGTGTTCTTCTTTTCACGCTCTTACTCGTATAGATAGGAAATAAATAACGTACATTTTGTCATCAACGGATTAAAGTATAGTGCTGATGTGGTTAGATTTATCATTTGTCTTGAAAAATAACATTTCCCACATCCTTATAAATCATAGTATTATTTCGTGATCAAAATGTCATAATCTTGTGTCTTTGTCTTAGTTAAAACCTTTCACATAGGAAACAATTTAATTATAGTTCTGAGAACCCCTTTTAGGAAATAAGTTGTCTGAAGCAAACCTCTATTCTTTGGTCAAGAAATCTCTAGCCATTCTCCTGAGAGGAAACCTAGATTTTTCGCCCTTGTATTGTTTTTACACCTCATCCTTTTCCCTTTTCCATCCTGTTGTCTTTTGCCCTGTTTACCTAGTTTTGGCATTATTTTTCTTCATGTTTTTTCAAACATTTAACTTATTAACGAAAGGGTAACCCCCTCAAGGAAAATTGTTGATCAAGTAAAATCATTACTATTACAAGTAGAGGTGCCTTATGAAAGAGATACCATTAGCCAGCATATGAAACAATAAAATTAAATGAAAAAATATTAATAATATTTTTTAACAATTGCAGGTAATTAAAAATAAATTAAATAATGGATAGTAATATAGGCACTGTTATTTGAAAAATACCTAGATATTATAATAGATGCGGGGTTAAATAAAAAATAACATGTATTATTACAATGATTTTTATAATAGCATAGCATTAGCATACATCAGTGAAAAACAAAAAGCATCAATAATAATAGGTAATTTAATAATAGAAATAAATAATAATAATAATGATTTTTTAGTGTGCTTAGCGTTGGTGAATTGCAGGGGCTATTCCACGAGGCATTTGAACCTGCATTTGACTTGTCGAGTACAGAATCTTGACCAATCAGATACAAAATCATGTGCAGAGTAGCTTCATGGTACAGGGCTAAGAGTCTCTTGATATAAATTTGGTATCAAAAAAATACCCATCAATGTAAAATCACGCGAGTTTGAACAGGAATTCCCATTTTGTCCCTGCTGAACAAAAAACAAAGTCTGAATTTGGAATAAATGTAAATTTTCGCAGTATTAACGCGTCGTACGCTTCATTGAACTAAACTTTTCTATAATACTTGAAGTTTTTCCCTATAAAAATCGTTGATGAATAAATCTCACAGGAATATTCGTAATTTTACTGATGTGAGCTGAATTCGATTGAATTTTTGTGTTATAGGGTTTCTGATGCCATGTTATTAGTACATTTTCTCCCTTCCTAGAGTTCCCATTTCCTACATGTTATTTTAGACTTGATAGATTTCATAGTCATTAACCAACTCCGATAACACCAGTAGAGTAGCCAGTGGATTGATGTGTTCATTGACTTTGAAATCTTCCTAGAGTTCCCATTTCCTACATGTTATTTTAGACTTGATAGATTTCATAGTCATTAACCAACTCCGATAACACCAGTAGAGTAGTCAGTGGATTGATGTGTTCATTGACTTTGAAACTATTTATTGACAGGAATAGCGTCTTTATTTTAGATTTTCAATACCTATCTACCCTCAAACAATCAATTTATACGGATTATCATCACATCAGTTTCCTTGTACATTTTTCATGAGCAATGTTACACTTGTAAGATTGATCTGGTCTGACAAGCAATGGATTATTATTCTACTGATATGCACCATGGCACATCAGGGCGGCAACTATAATCTCGAGATGTCCTTGTAAAAAAATACTTATGAATCTTATGATGTTACCTACTTTCCAAACTAATAGTGTTCTGTCGACAACAATCGTGTATTCAAGTCTTCACCTCATTTTTGCAACAATAGGTACCCTATCTTTCAGTTGGTAATTTGAAAAGGGTCATTTAATTTTATGATGAATATTCCGCTGAAAGTTACTCATTCATCTTCATTCTTTTTCAATGATCAATAAACTTTTTTGAAAAAAATTGTTGGAACTAATTATGTTCTCTTGTAACACGTTGTCAACTGAAACAGTACAGGGGTACTTGGCTACCTGTGTTGTATGGGATTTATGTGACTTGAAACAAAGGGCACAGGAGTGACATTAAAATATCCACTGTTACACTCCGTTTGCATTAAGTTGCCAGCAGTATTTTGAAATGACGCATTACAAATTTATTATTGCATATTAAGAGAATTTCCAATATGGAAAATGGTTTAAAAAACAACATTAGGTATTGTTTGTTCCGAGTCGTCAGGTCTGTGATGCTGACAATCTGACATTATTTATACCACGTTTTTGCGTACTCTTGTTACCATATTATGTGCGATTTATGTTACCATTTATGCTCACTTTATATGTACTTTTTATGGGGTCATTATCAGCAATGAATTCGAAGAACATTTCGTTCCTTTCATTTTTACTACTGAAAAAGCTTTCTCGGAAATGTCTTGAACGGGTAGAAACAATTAAAAGTCGGAGGAATATGTCCACTGTTACCAGAAAATTTAAGTACCCTATCACTCTCAGTGTGTTTTATTTGAATTTAAGTGCCCACTTGGACTTAACTTGAACGTATCCCTCCTCTAACAATACCACATTCAGTTCATGTACAAGTGAGTTAGTCCTTCATCATGTCAATCAGATTTCTAAAATGCATATTAAGTATATAGGTACATTTTTAATTAAACATAATTATTGTAAATGAAACACCATTTTAGAAGCCCTACAAATGTTTTTCACGAAGAACTGAAATTTTATCCCTTATGCCGTATTATTTTGGAGGTTAAATAAAATATCGAATATAACACATCTTGAAGTATGATTCATCCTACAAGTAGTATGCAGGATTCACATTTACACCAGTCAGAACATCACACTAAGTAGGCACAGCCAAAACATGAGTCTGAAATTTTCTAATTTTCTCGAAGGCCTTGTTTTTGAACATCCTACTCCCCACTTCTTGCAGATATCTGCTAGACAGTAAAGCTAAACGTTTTTGTGTATATGGGATTATATCCAGGGTGTAAACTTTAAAGCCCTCATAATTGTGCTTGCGAGGTTTGCACAAAAAAAAAAAAAAAAAAAAAAAAAAAAAATCTCATGAGATTATCTCATACTTTGGATTTCAACAAAGTTTTGAAAGGGTCTTTGTAGCCGCTGACAATTTTGCTTTCGTTCAAGAGCCCAATGACCCTAAATTTAGTAAAGGCTTTGGAGTTCTCATTTAGAATGTTTTTTATTATTATTATTCTCAGAACAATCATATTTTGAGTATTCCATTATTTGTTTATAGACCCCAAATTTTGACCACCAAAGAGTTATATGCTGTCGAAGTTCCACCAATCCACCATAGCAAGGATACTCACCGCCAGTGCTGCCAACCGCTTGAAATGATAATGCCTGAGATTTTGAACTCAAAATGCCTGGGGATGCCTGTGTTCATGGTTCTTCCATGGATGTAGAAAATAGATGCACTTGCACAAGTCGGGCTTTCCTCCAGCAAGCACATAGCCTCTAATTCGCGTGGCGGCCTTTTTGTTGGAGTATTATTTTGGAGGTTAAATAAAATATCGAATATAACACATCTTGAAGTATGATTCATCCTACAAGTAGTATGCAGGATTCACATTTTACACCAGTCAGAACATCACACTAAGTAGGCACAGCCAAAACATGAGTCTGAAATTTTCTAATTTTCTCGAAGGCCTTGTTTTTGAACATCCTACTCCCCACTTCTTGCAGATATCTGCTAGACAGTAAAGCTAAACGTTTTTGTGTATATGGGATTATATCCAGGGTGTAAACTTTAAAGCCCTCATAATTGTGCTTGCGAGGGTTTGCAAAAAAAAAAAAAAAAAAAAAAAAAAAAAAATCTCATGAGATTATCTCATACTTTGGATTTCAACAAAGTTTTGAAAGGGTCTTTGTAGCCGCTGACAATTTTGCTTTCGTTCAAGAGCCCAATGACCCTAAATTTAGTAAAGGCTTTGGAGTTCTCATTTAGAATGTTTTTTATTATTATTATTCTCAGAACAATCATATTTTGAGTATTCCATTATTTGTTTATAGACCCCAAATTTTGACCACCAAAGAGTTATATGCTGTCGAAGTTCCACCAATCCACCATAGCAAGGATACTCACCGCCAGTGCTGCCAACCGCTTGGAATGATAATGCCTGAGATTTTGAACTCAAAATGCCTGGGAATGCCTGTGTTCATGGTTCTTCCATGGATGTAGAAAATAGATGCACAAGTCGGGCTTTCCTCCAGCAAGCACATAGCCTCTAATTCGCGTGGCGGCCTTTTTGTTGGGTTCGTTCCTTTTAGCTGTATAGTTTACCTCTTGTTTTTCTTCAAAGGGTAAATGATCTCCAGACAGAAGATTTCAAATGCTTGTGGCGAATCTTTTCAACACAAAAACCAAGTCACCTTATGACAATTGACACGTACATTGTTTTGTTCTCAAGTATTATAGCTACTTGACGAAGTCAAAAAATGAAGGTCTCTGAATGAAAATCATTTTTTAAAACACAATGAATATTTTTCCCTAGAGCTTTTTCCAGTTTTTACATCACCCCCGCTTTTTGTTAGTTGAAAGTCATTTCACTTGTTTTTATTAACTTTCTGTTGTTATTATTCTTTTTTGAAATTGCTCGAGAGATAATTATTTTATTCCCTTCTTGCCATCGTGTTCACGCCTATGACTACACTCCCAATTTACTAGAAACCTAGTTTATGGGTTCAGTTTTTTCAAGCTGAAATTCGCTGATGATTGCATGTCACTAGGTAATAATATGTACCATGATCGCCTTCCAAGTTGTCGGCGTATTTTTCCTCCTGAAATTCGCTGATGATTGCATGTCACTAGGTAATAATATGTACCATGATCGCCTTCCAAGTTGTCGGCGTATTTTTCCTCTTTTTTTTCTCCAAACATAATAATATATTTCAATATTAGCAAATATAGGTGTTTCATAACATGCATCCTTCATTCTTATCGAGCAGTGCTATCACATCTTCCATTATATTTTCGAAATTTATGACTAGAAGGGTAAAAATAAAATGCTATCGAAGCGACCCTAGATTCTCCTGTGGCAGTAGAAAGAAATTCAACGTTATATCAGTTAACATTGGCATAGAATATTAGGCTCTTTCGTTGATTTGTGTCAAACGTGAGTCTTCCTTTTTATAAATCCTAGATGTAAATTCAATTCCGTTTATAACAACGAAAATGCATCTTCTTCAGTAGCCCGCAGAAAAACGGATTTCAAATCCCAACAGTATTGTATCAAACCCTTGTGTAACTTGTAAAGCATGAGCTATAGCTTGGTCTTTTCAATTCCAAGATGGGATTTCCACCTGACTTGTGGAACTACAAATTGACCCATTAATCTCATTCATTAGTGTATGAAGGACATAGGTTTCCAAAATAACACCTCTCTAATCAATTTGAAAAACCATCAGGCAGGATTCCAAAATGTTTCGAGGTACATGAAGGAAGGATGCCTTTACATTGTTTTGAGTGATCAGTGAAGCGGCTGGTTCAAATAAAACATCTCGAGTAGAAAGTTAGAAGTGCTGGTTAAGAGTATACTTGGGTGCTCGAAAAATTTTCCACAGGCGATATAGAGATGCCTTAATTCATTTCATGTTAAAACGAAAAACCATTGAAATGAACAAAAGGCATTTATACCACGTTTTTGCGTACTCTTGTTACCATATTATGTGCGATTTATGTTACCATTTATGCTCACTTTATATGTACTTTTTATGAGGTCATTATCAGCAATGAATTCGAAGAACATTTCGTTCCAATCGAGTATTAATGGTTAAAAATCACGTTCTACTGTTTTCATCCTTTAAACCCTTGTCTTAGTCGTAATACGTATAAACGTGTAATCGAGTATTAATGGTTAAAAATCACGTTCTACTGTTTTCATCCTTTAAACCCTTGTCTTAGTCGTAATACGTATAAACGTGTCTTGCTTGATATCTTCTTATTACACACACTTTGTAAATTGTAATTCACTTGTAATGTTCTTGGTTCGAATTATCTTCAGTTTGCATTGCTCGGGCAATTGCTTCCTACCAGTGTACTTGTGTTTGTTGTTTCATTAAATCCTCATCCTACTCCTCCACCGCAACCCCTCCATGTACGAGCAACGAGTACAAGCCCTAATCAATTGAAAGTGATGTTACCATTTTCCCTTTGTGTAAACAAACCACCGAACAAAATTCATTCATTCTGTTTATTTACCTTTAGTGCAGTTATTATTCTATTAAATGCATTGAGTTATTTATTTAACCATTAATAATTAACTATTCAAAGGCTTTCGTCTGGGTGCTACAGGATATTGAAAAAGGTTGCTTTTTTCCCGGAATAAATTTTAATATTTTATTTTTTGCTCGACCAATTTCTGTAATGGTTTGCTGTATTTCTCCAGGTGTTTTTGCTGTGGAAGACAATAAATAAAAATGAATAACTGGAACGTTCTTCTTAAGTTCGATTGATAGGACATTGTTCTAATAGCAATTCGCTGCGATTGAACCTACACCCTCCTGATTACCAGGCCAACCAGGCTAACGTCTTACAAATAATTCTGTATTGATAGAACTTTGTCCTGGTCATCAGATGAAGTCATACTTCAACTTGTGTTGATCAAGTTGAAGAAATAACCATGTCGCATGATAGGTAAATTATTGCTTTAGGTATTTAACCCTGACTGAGTTCTGTCTTTTCCCCAGCCTCGGTATTGTTGTGAATTTATGGCACATACCTACATTGTTTTATTGTCGCTTACAAATGAAAATTACGACTTTGATACTTTGTGCACCTAATAATAATGAATATTTATGTACTGTTGTGTGCTATGAATATGAACTCTTTAGAGAACTGGCTGCAAAATAGGTAATTAAATACAAAACTCGGCATAGACTGCGTAGAGTACCTACCTACCATAAGCACCATACCTGTTAGAGGTGCTCATACATTCATTTCCAGAGAAATGTCTGAATCATTATATTAGCATCCCACTTGAATTCTATTAGCCACTTTTATTGCCTATTGTTTCCATTCAATTGGATATTATGATCATGCCAAATGCTACTTTATATACATATACATACAATGAATGAGAATCTTTGTCAGATTAATTTGTTTTCACTGTAACTGTTGCAAAGAGAAAGGGGACATTCTGCGGAATAAAATCATAAATTATAATCATGGAATTGAAATTCGTAACTACGACTTTGATACTTTGTGCACCTAATAATAATGAATATTTATGTACTGTTGTGTGCTATGAATATGAACTCTTTAGAGAACTGGCTGTAAAATAAGTAATTAAATACAAAACTCAGCATAGACTGCGTAGAGTACCTACCTACCATAAGCACCATACCTGTTAGAGGTCAATTTGAAAAACCATCAGGCAGGATTCCAAAATGTTTCGAGGTACATGAAGGAAGGATGCCTTTACATTGTTTTGAGTGATCAGTGAACCGGCTGGTTCAAATAAAACATCTCGAGTAGAAAGTTAGAAGTGCTGGTTAAGAGTATACTTGGGTGCTCGAAAAATTT